>NC_080670.1:3523030-3548030 GCF_030247195.1 Topomyia yanbarensis | reverse complement strand
CTACCGCCATAACAAAAAAACCTATTTTAATACACCTAGCGGTGCAATTGTGCCTTTCTCAATCATGAATCACGAGAATGTGTGCGTTGTTTATATTCATTAAAAACTTTTAAATGCATATATTACAGTTTATTATTATACATCACATGACAACTATATACAGGAAAATAAATCATTATTCGAGTTCTAAAATTTTGAAAAAGAAAAAACAGCCACGGTAATATTGAACTGAAAAAAGGTGCGAAATCGGCAGTCCCAAAAAGTCGATTTAAAAAAAAAAAATTCGAGATAACATAAAATCTCGACGTTTCATGCATTTTAAAGATGTTTGGCATCAAAAATACGAATTCGATTTCTGAAATTTCATGGGGTCCCCCCTTTGAAAAAAAAATTAGAGTTCCGACTTATATGGGAATTTCATATGTGACCGGACGATTTAGTCTATATTTCCGGACCCATATAAGCGATCCGTACGAAATTTTATAGACGTCTGTGGGGATATTATAGCTATCATTTGGGACTAAGTTTGTGAAAATCGGCCAAACCATTTCCGGGAAACTGATGTGAGTTCGTAAATTTTGAAAGATGGCCGCTTTTCCCGGGCACTTCCGGAACCATCTATGGTGGTCAATGTAGTCAACGAAAGTTTGGTTGGCCGTCGGTGACCTAGAACAGCAAATTTAAGTTGTTTGAGAGACATTTTAGCGAAATTTTTACCTTTTTTGCTTTCATCGGAGTATCGGTTTGAATCACAATTTGCTATGTGATCGCACGCAACAGCCTGTAACTCCGGAACCGGAAGTCGGATCGGGATGAAATTAAATAGCCATTTACGGGGACGCAATACCTTTCATTTGAGACCAAGTTTAGCCGAATCGATCTAGCCATCTCCGAGAAACCGATGTGACTGTTATTCTGAATTTAGATACTTCCGCCAGGGCTTCCGGAACCGATGATGGTGGCCAATGTGGCCAAATAGACTTTGAATGGATGTTAGTGACCTAATACTACAAATCGAAGCAGTTGTGGTCATATTTTGGAAAAAATTTCACCTTTATACATTCATTGCAGAATTTATTAAAATCGACATTTTCTGCGTGTTCGTACTCATCACCCTGTAATTCCGGAACCGGAAGTCGGATCCATTAGAAGTTCAGTAGCAGCCTATGGGAACGTTGCATCTTTCATTTGAGACTAAGTTTGTAAAAATCGGTTCATCCATCTCTGAGAAAAGTGAGTGAGATTGTGTTCGCGTACACACACACACAGACGCACATACACACACATACATACACACACACAGACATTTGCCGAACTCGACGAACTGAATCGAATGGTATATGTCACTCCGTTAAAAAGTCGGTTTTCAGAGCAATTGCAATACATTTCTATTGAGAAAGGCAAAAATGCACCACAACTAATTTTACCAAGTAAATCAAATTTCAACTGAAATAAAGATCGGTTTATTATTTATAACAACAAACCTTGTCGCGGAAACGCTACCTAGATCGACGCTGATAGCTGTTGCGTAAAGCTTCGCCTCAAATGATTGTCGATCTGTCAATCTGACGGTGAACCGTGTGCATCGAGGGGTCGGATGACAGTGGTACATGGAAAATCCCAGACCACTCTATCTTGAGTTTATCTTTGCCAGTACCGTCATCACGAATGTGCTCTTTTGGCCAAGGATGGAACTATTCATATTGAAGCTTGTAATAGGTGGCTAAAACTTACGCAAGGAAACTGTGCAGGATATAGAAGAAAAACTTTCAAAATTGGCCAAAAAACAAGCCATCACCGCCCGGATGTGGCAAACTGCTTCAGTTCTTCGTCATATCTGGAACAGTCAACCGATAAATCTACGTGTAAAAATCCCTCCAAGGAAACATTTGCTGATATATAGCTCCTTCTTGTACTTTAAAAGGTTTAAAAGGCATCGGCGTGTTAGACCCTGTGCCACAATCGGTCAGACATCACGTCCATAAAATATTAGTATATTTTTAGCTTAACCCTTTCATGCCTAACTTTTTTCTCGTGCATGTAAAGGTTTCAAAACTATTTTTCCTTGAAAACGGTGGGGTTAAGAAACACGAAAAGCCTTTTTTCATAAAGATAGGTGCTTCCCTCGCACTGCTAGAAGCTGTTCAATTTTTACCTTCCAATGTTCAATACAATTCTCCTAGAATATTTACAATAGTCCAATTGCGTGGAAAATGTAACCAAAGACAATTTAAATTGATAAGTTTTATCAATTTTCAATAATATTGCAACATAACGAAGATGTATTAAAAATTTATTTTCCGTCATCAACGTCAACTGTTCCTGGCAGCACTGCTCCATCGAAATCCAATCAGACTAATTGCAATAACTTCAGTTCTAGAGCTGATCCTTGAAACTATTAATACTCAAATAAAAGGCAATACTCACATTTATTAGCCTTACTTGTATTTGTGAGCAAATTTGGCCTTAATCAAAAGTTATAGCTGTTTAAAAACGTTGTTGTCCACAAACAACATGCGCATGAATGGGTTAACTCAGATCATCTTGCGCGCATGACACAACCTTGTGGAAGAAACTGTAACCATATTTTATCTTTCTATATCCCTTGCAAACCTCACCTGGTCTGGGATTTTCCGTATACCACTGAAGTTCGACCCCTTGATTTACTTGGTGAAATTAGTTGTAGTGCTTAATATTCTTTGTTTTTGTGGTGGTCTAATAGACGAATCAGGTACCTAGAAAACTCAAATGTCTGAAAAGGAACCAAGTAATGAACTTACATTTGTCGTCGTAAATGTATGAATCTGTGTCTATTCTTGTCTATATTATACCGGTATGAATAAGAAACCTGCCGTTGCAAACATCTGAAGTATTTATTACC
This sequence comes from Topomyia yanbarensis, assembly GCF_030247195.1. NCBI lineage: Eukaryota > Metazoa > Arthropoda > Insecta > Diptera > Culicidae > Topomyia > Topomyia yanbarensis. The sequence continues at coordinate 3,545,149 of NC_080670.1, read as the reverse complement.
TAAATATTCCTATGTTACCACAGTTTGACCTTATATGTGACATTCTAAACAATTTTAACCCTTGTGAAGGCAAGCTAAAATCCTAACATTAAAGGGCAAGCCGGGCCTCTCAGGCCCGTCTAAATTCAAGCTCATTTTTGTCGTTCTCATATAGAAAGGTTATGCAATCGGTCAAAATTTCGACTTTTTTAACCGAGACCCGCAGGGCCAAATCTCTTATACCATTCGACTCAGTTCGTCGAGATAGTAAAATGTCTGTATGTGTGTGTGTGTGTATGTATGTATGTATGGATGTATGTATGTGGCAAACAATCTCACCGATTTTTCTCTGAGGTGGCTGGACCGATTTGTACAAATTTAGTCTCAAATGAAAGGTGCAGCCTTCCCATCGGTCCCTATTGATTTTTTTTATTGATCCGACTTTCGGTTCTGGAGTTACGTGTTGAAGAGTACAATCACACATCAAATTTCCATAGAAACTGATACCACCATGATGTCCAAATGATGCAATATATATATTAAAATATATGCAACATTACTTGGCTTTTCATGTCTAGATCATTAATGACCCACCAAAGGCACTTCGACCACATTGGCCAGCTATGGCGGTTCTTGATGCCCCGGGGGAACTTACCAAGTTCCTACGGTAATGTCATACCTATTGCTCAGCGAATTCTTTACCGATTTCTACAAACTTGGTTTCAAATGAAAGGTACAGCATTCCCATTGGATGCTGTTGAATTTCTAATTGATCCGACTTCCAGTTCCGGAATTAAAGGATGATGAGTACGAACACGCAGCAAATCCCGATTTCAGCGTATAAGGCGATGGATGTAAAAAGGTCAATTTTTTTTCCAAAAGGTGAGTACTCGGAAGATCACGTCGACTATCGATTGGTTCTGAGCTCTATTTCGTTTGAACACGACCAATAAATGTTTCTGGGTTGCTATTAATTTCTTCTGATGCATAACCGGAGTACATATTCATATTTTTCTGCATCAGATTCATCGTCGGAAGCAATATTATTCACATCTTCTTCCTCGCTTTACAAATCAGTTTCGAAATCGTCTGCTGTTGAATTTGCTCGAATTTCTTCCATTATTTCAGATTCTTTGAGACGATTGAAAACATGGTGCATATCGTTTTATAGCCATTTCAATTTTTTGTTGCTTTTAGATCCTACAATTTGAATAATTACGACAACTATAACACAAAGAATAGACAAAAAAACAGACAATAACGACAGAGTTAGGTTATGTTGTATCCAAATAATTGTCAAGTAGACCACAGTGGGTGAAATAAAAGTATTTACCCAAAAAATATGACACACGTCATTATCGTATGCTATTTTTACATTTCTTATAAAAGAAATGTATAGAATTCGCTCAAACTTTCAAGATTTTTTTCTTATAAGAAAAGGTAAAAAGATAAAATCAATCAAAACATGAAAAAAATCCTGCTAATATGAGGATGAACTCATCAAAATGTTTTTTCAGATTAATAATAAATAAATAAAACCCGTGGTATTCCTAGTAAATATTGCATGCACACCGGGCCTGCCAGGCCCGGCTTGCCTTTTTGTGCATGTAAAAAATTCAAACATAGCTGCGCATCACTCCCTAGATGAAAATTTCACAATTATTTATTTTTGTTATAGATTTCAAAGCTACTTATCAAAATTTCCATGCCCAAGCTTATACTGCATACACATTTTTTTGTACCTAAAAAATTGTAACGTGCCGGGCCTCTGAGACCCGGTTGCCTTTTTGAGGGTTAATTATTGTTTAGGTATCCTTGGCACATTATCAACGCGTTTAAATATGAAGCGACACCTATCAACGAGGGGCAGTAAAAGCACACTTTTACTACGTTCATTGGTTTGTTTAGAACCTAGTTATCTTGAGTTTATCTTTGATGGTGTGATCTAGAAACATGAATACGGTTATTTTCATATTTTGATGATTATGGGACTACTCGACTGTGAAAAATTTCTCACCGGTAATTAAAATCATGCGATGGCGACCAGTCATTTTTTCATTCTCTCATTTTTTTTTCTCTAAGACTTTAATTTTAAGCTCAATATAATAACCATAGCTCAATATAATAACCATAGCGGAGGAATCATCTTTATTTAATTTTTCAATTTGTAAAAAAAAACCTAGAACCTCGCGAAAAACGTTTCTTTTTGTTTATTTGATAAGGCACTATGCGTTAGCTTAAAGGTGCCATTTTTCATTGTTTTACATTTTGAATTTCTTAAAACTAGGGGGTTACACATTTCAATATTATTTTGTTTTATATAATGAAACTAAAAAAAAAACTTTACAGCTAACTTATACATATAAAAGAGGGTATAATATAATATTCGTAAGATTTGGGGGACGGGTCATTTTGTGTGTTCTTTGTATAGTAATTCACTTTATGATTTTTAGAAGGGAGATTGTAGGAGAAATTAATTATTAACTAAGCGGAACAGTTTACAAGCTTATTAACTAGAAATAACTAGAAAGAGTGGTTCAAGATTAAGGGGAATTAATTAGGGCTATTTTAAAGTAGTGGTACTGTTGGGCATTTCTTAACGAGATTAAATATTGATCAACTAAAACTAAGCACTTAAGTTTTGGGAATATATTCAAGGGGAGAAGGGGGTGAAGTCATACATCTGTGTATCAGAGACATGGGAGAGAGGGTGAACAAGGCTGAACGGGGGGGGGGGGGGATATAAACTTTCAGTTTCCGGCATCAGGAATCAACGACCAGGATTACAGATTCGAACGGATGTATCAAGTATTGGGACGCCGGGCGGTTTTCCTCGAGCCGGCAGGGGTTCCTCCAGACGATTTCGTAGTACGGCTCAGATACGGATCGGGAACACACCGCGCTGCGTGTGTGATGTTGTACTGTAGATCTCGTGTTGTTGGTTCATTCGACAGATGTTTTGTCTCGTCTTGGAGTCGTATCAAACCACCGTTGGGGTACGGTAGGCGGAAGAGGGCACTTCTGGGAATAATAAGAGAAAAGATAGTGGCATTTAAATTTGGATATTGATGGTTTTGAGGAACGTGTATATAAGGGACATGTAGAGAATATCGCGGCTTGCTAGTACATCTCGAACCGGGACATTGGGTGATCTTCCTCGGGCCCGAAGGGAATCGAATAGTTGAGATCTGGCAGAACAGTACTCGGCGCATGCCCAGACAACATGTTCGATTTCGTGATAACCGTTGCCACAAGCGCAGATACCGCTATCCACGAGCCCAATACGCCGGAGATGTGCGTCCAGCGTGTAGTGATTGGACATGAGCCGAGACATCACGCGAATGAAATCTCGACCCACATCCATCCCTCTGAACCAAGGTTTCGTCGATACCTTAGGGATTATCGAATGTAGCCACCTTCCCAGTTCACCATTGCTCCATGAAGTTTGCCAACTTTCGAGGGTTCTCTGATGAGTGATACTGAAAAATTCGCTGAAGCTAATTGGTCTTTCATATATGTCACCTTGTAAAGCGCCCGCCTTAGCTAAAGAGTCCGCTTCTTCATTACCTGCAATGGAGCAATGCGAGGGAACCCAAACTAAGGTAATCTTGTACGATCTTACAGACAAAGCACGCAGGCGCTCCCAGATTTTCCCCAGAAAATATGGAATGTGCTTTCTAGGTTTCATTGAACGGAGAGCCTCGATTGAGCTGAGGCTATCCGAGACAATAAAGTAATGATCGGTGGGCAAAGTATCAATGATCCCAAGGGTATACTGAATAGCAGCAAGTTCTGCGACGTAAACTGAAGCAGGATCATTGAGTTTGAATGAGGCGGTGAGGTTTTGATTGAATATACCGAAGCCAGTGGAGCCGTCGAGGCTTGACCCGTCGGTGTAAAACATCTTGTTGCAGTCGACTTCTCGAAATTTACTATGAAAGATGCTTGGGATCACTTGCGGACGTATGTGATCCGGGATTCCACGAATCTCGTCTTTCATGGATGTGTCGAAGAATACAGTTGAATCAGAAGCATGAAAGAGATTGACACGGTTGGGATAGTATGAAGAAGGATTGATATTTTGTGCCATGTAATCGAAGTACAAGGACATAAATCGGGTTTGAGAATTGAGCTCGACAAGCCTTTCGAAATTTGCAATTACTAACGGGTTCAAGATATCGCATCGGATGAGCAATCGATATGAGAGTTCCCAAAATCGATTTTTCAGCGGAAGGACGCCCGCCAGCACTTCTAAACTCATCGTATGTGTCGAGTGCATGCAACCCAAAGCAATACGCAAACAACAATATTGGATTCGCTCTAGTTTGATGAAATGTATGTTCGCAGCGGAGCGGAAACAGAAACTCCCGTACTCCATCACCGACAATATTGTTGTTTGGTACAGCCTGATCAGGTCTCCTGGGTGGGCACCCCACCATGTTCCGGTTATTGTACGGAGAAAGTTGATCCTTTGCTGGCACTTCTGTTTCAGATACCTAATGTGACATCCCCAGGTTCCTTTAGAGTCGAACCAGACCCCGAGATATTTGAAAGTTGAAACCTGAGCAATAGTTTGACCCATTAATTGAAGCTGTAGTTGCGCTGGTTCACGCTTCCTTGAAAATACGACTAGCTCAGTTTTCTCCGTGGAGAACTCGATACCTAGCTGGAGGGCCCAAGCAGACAAATTGTCCAAGGTATCTTGCAATGGTCCTTGCAGATCGACGGCTTTGGGACCTGTAATAGAGACCACACCGTCATCTGCAAGCTGCCTTAGCGTGCAGGAATTGACAAGACATTCGTCAATGTCATTCACGTAAAAGTAACTTAGAAAAATTTGTGAACAACTGCTCGAAGCAAACCGTAAAGAATTTTTCTAAGTCCATGTAAACAGTACAAGTGAACTGTCAAGAAAAGTGAGGTTAACTATGTCTGTAAAGAACCTAGTTTATACAGAGAATTTTCGCAACATTGTTTATTATGTAGGTATCCATGGCGCTTTATCAACGCATTTAAATATGAAGCAACGCATTCGACGCCAATCAACGAGGGGGTAGCAAAAGCACACTTTTACTAGGTTCATTGCTCAATATAATAACCGTAGCTCAATATAATAACCATAGCGGAGGAATCATCTTTATTTATTTTTCAATTTGTAAAAAAGAAACCCTACACTCAAAAAAAAGTAAACGTTATGCCTATTGATTTTACACATAGATTTTTGCAATTAACGGAGGCATATAGACACTATTTGCTGGCACATAAACCTAATGTGTGTATTTACAAGAAATATTAATCTTACATTCACATTTCCTAACTATTAGGCAGATAAAACCCCATTCTATAACAATATGCACATATAACTTATGTGTGATCATACATACTTTGTACAGTTGAGATATAGAAGGTATGTGTGCGCGTGATAATAATAGCATTTCTTCTTCATATGAATTTTAAGCGGTTTGAAGCAAATAGAATTAACGTTTGGATTTTTTTCAGTGTAGATCCTCGCGAAAAACGCTCGTACTAGCTTTGGGTCCATTTTCAATGATTTTCACATTTTTCGGATTGATCATCCTTCGACGAAGTGTTTGGTTCCGAGAGGTCCGGTCAGTTCATGTCACGTCATGTCACGTCATGTCACGTCACGTCACGTCACTTCACGTCACGTCACGTCATGTCACGTCACGTCACGTCACTTCACGTCACGTCACGTCACGTCATGTCACGTCACGTCACGTCACGTCACGTCATGTCACGTCACGTCACGTCACGTCACGTCACGTCACGTCACGTCATGTCATGTCACGTCACGTCACGTCATGTCATGTCATGTCACGTCACGTCATGTCATGTCATGTCATGTATTCTAATGTAATGCTGTGTTGTTTAATATAATCCTTATTCTGCGCGACGTGTAAAGTGTAATCTTACCCCACACTACGTGACTTCTCTCACCCGATCCTGAGAGTCGACGAGGGTAAGATGAGATTCCCCATCGTTATTAACCCTTGAATGCATGAATTTCACAATTTTGACGAATGACGCGAGCCGCCCATTCAATGGCAATGGGACATGTCATCTCACCCGATTCGTCTCTTGGAATCGAGCGGGGAAAGTCTCCTGAGGTGAAGTGAGATTTGTCGTTTCACATCACACGCATTGCCATCTGTTATTTGCCAGTTCGTTTAACTCAGGATGAGATATTTCGATGCTCACCATCGTCACCCAAGTGACTCTCAGAAAACTACTTCAACTCACACAAAACGCAATTCCAATCTTCTATTTCATATGGGAGTTATTTGAAAAGAGAAGGTTACATAAACTTCTGTGCTTTCGGGACATCATCCGTGGTCAGTCGTTTGCTCGTGAGCACAAGCGGTGTTCTTTTTTTGGATTCTACGGCTAAGTGGTTGTCAATTTGTCTATCATACACTGCTGCGACTATCACAATTATTGTAATGGCGTGTGACGTGAACGGACTAATATCACATCAGTGTAAGCGACGTGAGACGACCGTTTGATGGCAATGTGAAATCTCACCTCACCCGGATCGCAGCATCAAGTGAGGAATGTCACGTAGAATGAATTGAGATTTGTGTCTCACGTCACACAATGTGCAGAATAAGTATGATAGATCAAAGACGCTGGTATAAAATATGAATACACGTGGAGAGAATAAAAGAAAATCAGTTATTTTGTCTGTTAGTTTTGGCCTGTTTTGCGTAAACTTTGAGTGACTTTTAATTTGAATGGATGTCTTATATATTCGTACTGATTGATAAGTTTTGTATTAAATGGAAATTTCCGTTGAAATACGCGGCATCGTTTTGTACAAATAAACCCTTAAAAAATTGTTAGTTAATTATAAACTGTGTAGGCATGGAAATGTGAGTAAAATTCTGTCGACTTGCTCCATTCGTGACCATCAGCCGTACCAAACCAGGAAGAAAACTACTTATCAGTATAATAAGGGCTTATTCAATTTTAACCTATTTCAAATATGTAGTATAATTCCATGCATATTATTTATTTGTTTTATTTCCAATCTCAATACTCCCCTCGTGTTACTTTTTGAATCCGCTTACTTTTGATTTCAGTCTTCGCGCATCTCTATACAAGTATCATCCCTGGTAAAGATATATGATATATCAGATATCCTGAAGAGAACAGAAAAACTCCATTTCGGGAATCGGGAGCCGCTACCGTTCGCTGGGCAATAGATTATATCATTGTATTTACTTTAGTGATCAAATATTTACATTACTTGTGATATAGAGTTAGTAATACAGATATAAGTTGATTTATTGTTATCAGTGCCCCAGTTTGTTCTGATTACCGCTCTTTTTGGGGTAGCTTGTGAAAACTGTAATATGGTATATGTTTAAACCAATTTCGCTCTTCTTTTGAATAATTAACCCATTAAGATTTAATTTAGCTTTAGTTTAATTAGCTAGGTTCACTGGTTAATTAAACCTGGTTTAAACGTTAAGCGTGGGCGAAGGAATCGGTAAGGAACACACTTTTGCTATTTAAGCTGAAACCTTCTGAATGCCTTTCTATAAAATATGTCTTCTACCCGTTGGACGGGAATTAGGAACCGAATCCAAGTGAGCTGCGTAACTATGGTAACACTGCCAGTACCATTTTTTTTTTCGATGTCAGATATGAATAGAACTGATAAAACTGATCCAAATCCAATTTATTCCTCAGCTTAACCTTCGCTCGTTGTCCACGAAACAATCACGCGATCAGACTCCACTGTTTCATATAAACACGTACATACACACATAGTAGGCATAGTATCTTCTTTATTAAAAACAACAATATGTTCGCCCTAGCAACAGCCAAATATGTACTGAAATCTCAACAGGTCAGCAAAATGGATAATTTAGTGTTGAAACGTGTGAAATTCACCAACGGCTATTCGTTTCTGATAGGCGTACCCACAAATAATCGAAAAAAACGGGAGGACTTAATTTGACCGCCCTTACTAGGCAACAGCCGGTTCGCGTGGGAACGTGTTCCGTTGTTTGCGAGATTGTTCAATGCCTGATCTGATATGGAGACGCTGGGTAAATTTGGAATTCAAATGTTATCGAGAAATTACCATTGGCAATGATATATCAGCTATTGAAAAATTTCCTGCACATAAGTGGGACGAGAGTTGATTTTTCCACTCTCAGCTGATGGAAACCCATATCCCGTAATATAGCAAGATTATCCGACCATGCCAGGCTGAACCCGATGAATGGGCTCAAGCAGTTGTTGCTTCCGAATCAAGCAATATGACGTATATTTGTTTAACCTACGGCAACCGCCGCTCTGTTGCTTCTTAAATTGAATGGGTGGAGGACGCGGTATGCGGGGGTATGTTGAATTGAGAACCACTGCTATTATTGTGATGATAAATTTCTTTATTTCCGACTTTCCAAACATTGACTACCGTATTGTGGTGAAGGAAATGACGCCCTCTCGTTGCAAACTTTGCTGCGAAATCTACGATTTCGGGCCAACTGGTTGTGTTGCACGCCGGAAGGCCAAACGCTGGGGTGGGTGCATGAGCAACTGATTGCATGAGAAAATTGAAAATTTATGAAGCACTGCGGTACGTAGCTTATTCTGAGATTGTGATTATTTTCTCGCTTTTGCCAAAAACCAAAAACAGTTTATTTCAATCGGTCGACCTGGATAGTTTAAAGGTCATATATTTTGGTCTGTACGCTCTCACGGAGTTAAAGCCACGGAAAAACGTTTCTTCAACCCACTATCTTCAATGATGCCAACTTTCGATACTATTCAAGCTTTGTTTCGGTCTAGATTCTACAACCTAGTCACAGAGAATAGACGTCCATCTTCAGCATTCAACTTGTGTAAAAATCCCTAACGTTTTCGAAGCTAGTTGGGATGTCTCCATTAGGTGCGCTACTGTCGTCATGTTTTTAGTGGCCGGGTTCGACTGAATTTACAGCAGTTGTACCTCTACCCAGTCAAACCATTCTGGAACCGATTCGGACTTCTCAGAGGATTTAGTATGGATTCCAGCTGAAATGCATCAACCGATTAAGTCGGAATCGGTTGTTTCCTTTGAGCCAGATTCCATACTGAATCCATTCAGGATTTCGAAACGTTTCCGGAATGGATTTGATGGATAGTTGCGACAAGTTGGTGTGGCGGCGATAGTGTTTTAACTAATATTCATTCAAAAATTTACACAAATTTTATTACCATATTTGTTCGATCATGGATGTCTGTTCTCTGTGACCTAGTTGTCGTTTGGCTCGTATCATCAGTATTGAAGGTAAGCGTAATGGGAGCAAGGTTTCATTTTTATTTCTATTTAGTTGTCTTGGCTTGATGCATGGCTTAATACAGAAATGAAAGGCATTTTAAAGGAAATTGATCAATTGAATTTAGAAAACCATAGTATTCTTGGGTTACAGTGTTGCCAAACATGCAATATTTTCAGTTTAATCCTAAAACTGCATCTTTCTCACAATGCATGAATTTTTATTTTGAAAACTATTATTCCATTGTGTTTCTCAGACATGTTTACACCTAAAAACATTCATTTAAAACTGTAATATAACATGAGCCAATCCCAAGATACAGCGATTTGAAGCAAAAAGCTCACAGTTTCCCATCCCTTTTATCGCTATACCTCAGTAACCAAGCAGAATTTCAAAATTCTGACAGCGCCATTTTGTTGACATTTTTCAGTTAAATAATGTGGCATATCTTACTCAGTTACCCGGAAATGGTGTTTGTTACAAGATAGTACAAAAGCGACGAGTACTAATAACAGTTTTTGTTCCAAACTTGCGTTTGGACATCTAGGTCGTCAAACGGTGGGATAACAAAATTCTCACAAGTTTCCTATCTCATGCCTCCACGCGAGTCTAAGTCTATTGATGACATTTGGTCCTTAGACCGGCGACGACTGGGTGCTATCAGCCTTCTGCCGATAGTAGCAGAATGAGAGGGTGCGAACAGATCTAGTCGAGAAAACATTGCCGTAAAAATGAATAGTTGATCGGAAATTAGCCCCAATACGAATGATCTGACTAGTATCTATGATCACGGGTCAATACGTATTGAAAATTCGCCGCGTCTGTTTTTATGAACCTAATTTCAAGCTCCGTTATTGCTAACAAGCCCGTGCATCAGGTTAACAATCCTTTATATTTCCCTCCAGTGTTCGTTATTATCGCTCGTATACTTGTATTCCACAAATCTGATATGGAAAATAAGAAATACTTTCCCTGATTTATAACATCTCGCGCTATTTTTGCCTATATAATGTGTCACTTCGAGTGGAGTTCAAATTGCTTTTGTTTAGGGAACATAGTATACTCTCGGTAGCCGGCTGCCCAGAGTTTAAAAAAAACCAAAAACTAAAGAAGATCTCTTTTTCGAGTGATCGTGCACTCGAAGACTAACTAAACAACTACGTAATAAAATATGCTTTACAGGTCGCATCGCTTGCTTGGAGCGAATCCTAGACCTGATACCCTTCCAAACTACCAACTCCGCGACACCTATGGAAGAGTCTGATGAATCGTCGTCCTTCCGTTAAGTAGGTGGAGCATCAACACTTCCTGGCTAGCTTATCCTTTATCCTTCCCCGTGAACGATGGAGATGGGGGCGGCCGGCAATGATGGCTATCATGCTGTTGAGGTTTTAATATGGGTCGAATTGGTATGAATTCCTACTTACCATTTCCTAAGCAACTCTTATTAGATAATCAGCAGTCAAACATGATGAAGTCAGTGTGCAATCCGCCAAAATCATCGTCACAACGCAACGCAACGCAACGCAACGCAAACTTGCGTTTGGACATCTAATATTATAACAAAAAATAATTAACATTCCTCTCCAAATAGGAAAGAGATTATTTGAGATACAAATATTGAAATAAGTGAATTTTAACACATGTATAATAACTATTGTAACTTCCGGAACTGCGGCGTAGTTTAGAGTCTTCCTCCCGTTTGCGTTGGGTCGAGTCGCCCTCTAGCAAACTGTACCAGAAAATTTCTGATTTAATTCTTTTTTTAAGGAAAATTCCTTATTTAAATTCTTAACTTCAGAAGAAAAATTACGAATTTGAATTTCTTATGGAAAATTTCAAATTTAAAGGGCGGCTAGCCACTGGTAAAGAGCTCGATTGCACACTCGAAAGCGGTTGCTCCTAGCGACTGCGGAAGGTATGCTTTTGTCCTGCACACTGAAATGCGCGTCGCTGGTAATCGATTGGTTGTTCGGACTGTTGCTCCTAGCAACCGCGAAGGGTACGCTGCTTCCCGTGAATTGCTGCGCACCGCTCTTACATCGGTCGCTCGATCGCTCGAGCGTGGTTGCTCCTAGCAACTGAAACGGACGCGCTGGTTCACGCGAACTGCTGGTTATGTACCGCTCGGCTTTTCACGTGATCAACACCCGTGGTATATGCGTCGCCTATTTTTTCACCTCTTGATGGTTGCTGTCCCTAAGTGCGCAATCTAGTTCGATTTCCTCGCACTATCCTTTGGTGTTGGAAGAGTTGTCGCGTTCGCTTCGCGGCCCGAATGTAGAATGACCTTGGGTCCCGCATACAACAGACTTTATGGCTGTTCGGTCTTAAAGACTTTTCTACGGCTCATGTACGCAGGGCCGGCGGAAAGCATGGGTAGTATGGGTAGTACCACTCGAAAATAACCGAGTGGGTAATAAGCCACTCGAAATTTTGAACCATTACAAAAAATTTAGATATGCAACGCATGTATCTCGCCCTACACACATTTGAAAACATCGATGTACCACAATTTCATTTGCATAAACGAACGTGACCTAATGTGAATGTAATGTAAGCGTGTGCATTGCGAAAAGGGAAAAAAATCATTACTAATGGACCCCTCACCCTATGCTTTCTACCCACTCGGGCGTAAAGTGTTTCTCCGCCCCTGCATGTACGTACACGTCACATGACACAAATACTACATCACTAGCTGGTCGAAAATAATAAACAAAGATGCCAAAAGCAAATAGGATTGTTTTCAACCAGAAAACTGCATTAGTGTTCGTGACACCGGCCGACAAGAACTCAATGGTTGGATGGTTGCCCATGACAACCATGCGTGTCGCATACCATCGAACTGGTTGGCCAATAGCGGACTGATTTTCCTCAGGAAACTATAGAATTCATGCCATTGATACACCTCGGCTTTGGTTGAGGGATTACCGATGCTCATTAGAATTTTTTCTGTACTATTATTAAGAACCACTTTTTGTTTCAAATTTCAAATTGTTTTCAGTAAAAAATATTTAAAAAAATTTATTTATTGCTACTCCACAATAACATATTACACAAAGTGGAGGCTACATAGTGTAGTTGTGCCTATACTTATCCCATTTATGAGAAAGTTACACTATTTTATTGAATATTCGTTCTACAAAGAATGGATTCAAAAACGCAATACATTAACAAATCTGTGTGTGTTAACCATTGTTTTTGCAGTATCCTACTATCATTGCACATGAGTATTCTATTATAATAATCAATCGAGGCTGTCTGACGATTTTTAGCCAAAATGCTAACGATGTCACCACGTCAGACAATCACAATTGATCCCCTTCGACACAAATTTCGCCTTACCACGTCGTAACGCGGGTGGCGTCATGAGAACTGTCGAATAGGAGTGAATAAAAGCTTGAAGTAACCTCTGATATTATTCCAAGTGTACATGATTCAAGACAACTTGTCTTGGATCCCGCTATCGAGCCTAGTTTACATATCGTTCATACATATATTTACTGTTCTTCATTAACCCATTCGCAATACAGCAACAAATCTGGAGTGAAAAATGCGAAATAAGTGGACAAATTTTCCTTAAATCCGACGTTTATTAAACCGTTTACAAAATGATTTGACGACAGGCATCCTTGCGGCTGTTGACCAGAACCTTAGCCATGGCCAATGAAAAGATGGTTGTTGATTTGTGCTTCAGTACTTTCGTAACCTTGGTAATCAGTTGTTTCTTCATTTGGATCACGAAGTTATTGGAGTAGATCCTTTGTTTGACGTTCTTGGGCGAATCAGAGAGGGCAAGCGTTCTTCGTCACCACTTTCAGTTGCTCCTTTTGGGTAATTGCCTGCTGCTGATACACGGCCGCGTTGCTCCTCATTCCCGGACCAAGGCGCAGGGAACAGACTTCTGTTCGACGGTCTCGCTTTTCTCCTGAAGAGAGAGGTTGTGTTAAATACCGAATTGAAGTGCCTCACGATGTCCATCTTCTGCGTTGCGGGGTCGAGTACAGTACAAACAAACCATCGACCGTAATAACTGGACTTATTTCGCCATGGCTGCTGCCAATCAACTTATAACGCTTTCAGCTTTTTCTGTATACAACAGGGTTGCTACGATTGGCATAGGTGGATCCACCACAACGCGGCACAGTGGCTCCACTTCATACAAAGTTGTGACAAAATTATAAAAATTTGTTTTATATGACTAAAAATCGGGGTTTTAACTAATTTTGGGTCACTGACACTATTTTAGTTCTAAGTTTGGAAATCCCATAATTCTTTTTTTTTTATTTTAAGTAGATCCATGTGAAAGCAGTGGTAGTTCAAGAGTTAATATACACGTCAATATAGTAGCGAATCAAATTAGATAGCAGAAGTGGGTACCAAAACTAGTATAAATCATAAAATTTTCCATAATGTGAAGTTGTTTTGGGTAACTCATTTGTAAGAAGCTTTGTGAACTACACGGCGTCTCCATAATCCTATTTTCAAGTACATGCTAATTATTTTCTTAACGCAAAAATGCGCAAAATGAGACCTATATAACTTGAAACTACACTATATTCTGAGTCAGATTCATAATAAGTGATCCATCGGAGGCCAACTCTTAAACTATAAGGCGTCTAAATATAAATCACTGATATTACATTTAATTTATTAATGCAGAAACATAAAAACAAACATAATTAGTTTCTACACAAAAGGCTGCTATCGATAGCTTAGCAAAATCATTCTGCTTTCCAATGAACTCAAAATTACTCCGACCGGCCTTGTAGTTCTTAAAATATCGCCAAGTTCAGCGGTATTAAAAATTGTGAATTGAATTCAACAAGAATCTTCGACCTGACTTGCTTCAACGACATGTTAAAAATTGATATTTCATTCGATTATCGTAAAATTTTGAGAAAAGGGTATTCGAACTGAGAGCAAAATAAAATGCCACTGTGCGCGGCAGGATTTCGCCTGATGAAATACAAAAAATAGTTCATTTATGGAAATGCATACGTTACTCCTGTATAACCGATGCTACAAGTAGATTCAAATGCGTCCCTTCCCAGCCAGTCATTTGCGCCTAATAAGATCCTTGAGTTCCAGGACCAAGCATCTTTGAATTTCAGGACTAAGGTTTCTTTAGTTCCATTTCCTTAAGTATACTGGTGCTTCCCTCGTAATGCTAATGTTAGTCATTACAATCCTCCTAGTCTGTATACGATAGTATAATTGCATGAAATAGATAGTTGAAGTCAGTCGAAGTTCAGTTTTTCGCCGTCATCCGTAACCGGCTCTGGCAGCACTGCTCCAGCGGGAAGCAATCAGATTAAACGTTAACAACTAGTTACATATACTAATAACTGTTTGTATTTAAATGGCCAGTGATGTCCCAGCTGTTAATATTAGTGATTCCTATTAGAAGAGTAAATAAACTATTTATACGTAAAGGTTTTAGTTTATAAATAACATTGGCATGAAAAGGGTTAAGTATTACAAAAATGCACTAATTTAACACCTCCACAATAAAGAATAGAAATCTAAGCGACCATTTCAATGCTAAATTCAATAATAATCCAACTGATTAAACTCGAACGATTCCAATGACCCCGCCCGTTCCGTTGCCAATTTCAAATCCTCGAAAATAGCGATTGATAAATGCGACTGACAGAACGTACGCGCTTTCCATTGTGCTTCAAGAACAGTTTCCACCCTGTTTATTGCTATGCGGGGGAAGAATGTTAACCCGTTACGGAATCACTTCGGTTTTGGCTGATATTCTACACTCTATAGCCGATGATGACAATGATTATGGTGATGATGACGATGATGCCAAAAGGTTGGTAATTTCGGGACAACGCTGTTTTGCTATTGCTACTGGCTGCCCACCGCTATCAGTGTTGCCTTCTGAACCACTGACAACAAGAATTTACTACCCCATCCAGTTCCAGTGTTGTTCCTCGTGTTTATCACGCGTGCTTCGTATACATATTTATACGCGTGTATGGTAAACTCTCGTACAGAGCATCAGCAGCGGACGGTAGGTAGCTGATATAAAAGGTACAACATTGTCTTCAGGTTCAACCATTTGTTGCTCCAGTGTAGTCCCAGCAAGATCTTTCCGAACTAAAACTCCGGTGAGGCTCGGGCTGTGGTTTCGTAGCCTGAAACGGCAGGATAACAGAAATCGGAATAAGCCGGAAGGAGACGCCTGGTGGCTGGATGCGAAAGAGATAGTGGCACGGTAGTTCTCGATTTATTAGATTTTAGTAGTTGTGCTTTAAAAACAGTGCTTTCCGGTGCGAATTATCAGAAGTGGTGATTATTTTATAGTCCATTATTGGCTTGATAAGTGGTTCGGTGTGTCATTCGATGGTTTATTGCAAGGCGATATCGTAAAAGGTGGACCAGGAACCGGTGGGACGGCGAGGATTGCAACAGTTTATAACCGATAAGCTTTGCGTTTTCCATTCAACCTACTGAATAATGTATGTAAGTTGATGAATTTTCCACTATGTAATAATTATTATTTTCGACTTGAGTAGTGGTTTAATGATTTTCCCCAGTTGACAATAAGTGTGCATAAACTAGCAGCTTTCGGTGCTCTTAAGAAGCCTGCGAGAATTGCGAACTATGTGTGCTCGAAGAGTGCATAATTGGTATTTTAGAAAATGATAAGTTATCTTTGGCAGGAACCGATGCATTTGTTTCAACTTAATAATTCAAGTTAAACCCATGTGTGCTATGATTAGGTTAATGTAGTTTGGAAACTGCTAAAGCTGTTTAAGAAAAATAAATTCGATTGCGGATATAATCGTACATCAGATTCAAAACGTTCAGCTCATATACCCCAAATCATTTCCAAATTTATCAAATTCAGCAAACATCGATAAAGACTTTCGATAGATATAATTTAATTGAAGCGTATTTTTTTATTAACCTAAAAAGTATCTGATCCTTATATCAGAGTTGTTGTAACTCGATACAAAATCCTTTAAAGGTCCATTTCGTTGGTTTAAAATTTGAACTTCATGTTTAAATTAGGGGACACAACAAATAATTGAAATATGAGAAGAATTGTGCATCAACAATCGCACAACTTTGCAAACTGCTTAAAAGTGTGATAAAGGTGTACTTTTACGTCGAATTGCCTGTAAGACAAATCGAAGTAGGCATCGCTTGAGTATAAACGTAATTTTTTTCTCGTCAGATGTTTCCCAAAAGTATTAAATTTTAATCAAATTTGTTTGTTAGAAGATGGGAGTGAGCCTAACGGATGAAAAATCAGATTCATCACGCGACGGCCATCCGCTTTTGAAGGATGAGCAATGCATAGATTCAGAAAAGGGCGTTTGGAAGATCGTTTTATGTTATTCCGTGATTTAAAAAAAAAAATCTTTTTCTTTTTTTATTTTTTACATCTTGTATACATATCAAAAACAAAAGGCTCCGTTAGGCTACCGCTATGAGCTGCGTCAAATAAATGAATTTAAAGATAAAAAATTCACGTCCTCCAAGGGGTCCGCGGACCTCAGGTTGTGAATCGCTGGCATAAGCAACAGTTGGCAACGCAGCTGATGGTTCTCCGTCAAGAAAGAAGATCTTCACGCGAAGTAACAAATCGCGTGCTTGAAATCCTACGGCCAGACAATAATATTCGATTTATTTATCCTCGTAAAACAAGCTTGAGATCGCAGCTCGAAAAGATAACATTTGTTTTTGGAATATTGTAAAAATCAATTGGTCGGTGTTAAGTCAGACCGGACTAAGTGACAAAATATTGATATCGAGAAAAACGAGTTTAAAGTTTCTATCGCAGCATCGTATTTTTGCCATAATTCTTGTTTATTGTTACATACTTCAAATCTGGCAAAAGTCGAATGTAGCTGACGATATTCTTTATCCAGAGCTATCATTATCTCATTTTTTGATGTTTTGCGACTTAGTCCGGTCTGACTTAACACCGACCAATTATACTAATGACCCGTTTTTCTTAGTGTATTTTAAGTTGACAAAAGCTGGACTGATTGCAAGTAGGGGTTTTCCCACTAAATGGGTTCTTACTTTAGTTGCCCGGCTGACCCTTATTGACAGGGCGGCATAGGAAATTGTACCAAGACTTTCGGATTTTCTTATTAACAACGAACAAATAAGGTAAATAAACTAACTCCAAATTACTCTTTGCACTGTAGTCCGGAAGACAGGCGGTGTTCACAGGCGGTCATTATCTGCTCTGGCATTGGTACTTAACTTTTAGCTAGAGAGATGAGCTTGGATCGTTTCTTGGAACTTCTCTAGCGACGGTGGTGCCGAATCACTGGATTCTATGCTCTCCACAAAGAATTCCGGAATACACTGCAGAGTTCTTCCCAGGCAAGACCGTTTCATTACCTGCTTCCCTCTTCTTGGCTGCTAACTGTGGAGGAGAACAAGGCTCGTTCGATTTATCCTGTACAGCGAGAGGAGCAGGTGGGTACGATCCTTTGCGGTGAGCCGGAAAAGCGAAAACTTCCTTCCTTTTCGACGGAAGTCTCTCCGTTACACTCACTCACTTCGCTCACAAGTGGTAAACTTTTCGGAAATATCGTTAACTGGTTTAAACCGTGGTGTGTCACTCTCTATCTCATAACGATGTCCGCCTTCCACCTCAACTAAAACAAGCACAGACCGCGTCGCCGATGGGCAGCAAAATCTAACCACGTATTTTTGCAAGAGAAGAGCGGTGACCTACCTAAGCAATATCTCTTGACGATCATACAATATTTACTACACCTATCAGAACGAATAAAAATTAGCCCAAAAACAGTGAGTTATGTTGCATAAACAAATACACCCTAAGGAGATAGTAATAATTAATAGGTAATTTTCCACAAAGGATATAAATTGTTACCCTAACAGGTTAGAACATTTCTTCTTAGTTTCGATACTGAACCTCGTAACCATTTCTTATTACTTTGCGTAAATTTTCCTTATCGGAGTCATGCTGTGCAAATCGGTTTTCTCTATTTTTGCATATTTTGTATTTATAAGATACAGAAAACTGTGGCAAAGAAAGAATTTACAACAATTTGGCTTAGTTCGTCAGCTAGAGTCACTCAAACGTGCCACCGCGAGATGATTTATATTAAGTTGCAAGTTTTATCAGTTTCACAACATTAAACGTGTATGTAAATGAAAAATGTAGTTTTATGCAAGTTGATTAAATTTAAATGTGATTTGATCAGATGTTTCTATTTGATTTTTACCACAAATTTTGACAAATAAATCCAATAATCCTCCTTCTTTTAAAAATGTCGTAATTGATTTATCGATTGAATTAAATATGTTGACAAAATCGGTGGTAGCCAAAACGGGAAGTGATTGGTATTATAAGTTGTCTAACTAAAGGGTTATATAACTTTGCGTTGGATTAAATTAAGTGATGTTTTAGTTATTAAGGTTTTAGCTAACATGTTTAGTAACAATAAATTGAAGAATCGTTTCACCGATAAATATGATGATCGAAGTTGTTTTTCCTGCTATACTACTGAATTTTTTAAGCTTGAAAATCTAAATTTCGAAGAAAAGGCGACAATTCTGGGCACCGGTCGTAGAATCGTAAAATTTCTCTATTTTCACGCGATTTTTCTATTTTATTCTATTTCAGTCAGTGATGAAAAGCATCCTGGAAAATACTGTAGCAATTCCATGGTGTTTTTTCTTGTGACCATATTAACGGCTAAAGCCACTGTGCAGGGTAGGCTTTTAAGATGATTCAAAATTAAACGACAATCAAATTATTCATTTACTTACTCATTCAACTACCGAACCGTTTTGAATCCTGAATGAGGAAGATACGAGGACAACCGTTCCGACCGTTTCAATTTAAAGAAATTGGGTAAATTGTCACATGTTCACACGATTTTTGGTCAACAAACACATGAATAAATGTACCATCAGAATATATTGGCTCAAATGGCACGTTCCCCGTACATAGTCGGGGATTTGTGCCTCAAATAGTTTTTAGTTTAATTTGAAATAATTTGAATCGTTTATGGACTGCAAATGCATTCATAGAGAAATTTTCTCGCATTTGAGCACATTTTTACAGCAAACGGGTCAGCATTTGTTGTGAGAATTAAGAATGTTTTCAAAGCACATTAATTGTATATAGATATTTACGAAATTTGAACAAATCCCTGCGTTAAAGCTACTTTACCAGGTTTGCATTACCTAGCCTAGTGATGCTCATGGTCAATTCGCCGGTTCATTCATTACAAGCAATACCGGAATGTCAAGGCACCCAAACGAGGTAGAAAGTTTTGGCAATGTGAAGTTCTTCTCTTTTAATTCGTTATTCAATCATTAGTTTAGACTGTGATATGTCTAAATCTGGATTGCAGCCTGCCTACCGGAGCAGAAGTTTATAATTTTGCCGAACATTGAAGGACCGATCGTACCCCGCACATAATCGCACATCCAGATCATCTCGATCAAACAGTGGATTGCTTCATACAGCCGGTCACAACCGTCTTTTAGAAGTTTGACCTGGATTCCGTCCTTTCCAACGGTCTTACCGCTTTCAATCCCTCGAAAATTTCTTGTTCTACCTAAAAGCCACTCCTGTACAATCTGACAAAAGATTCCCGTCCCGGTCTTTAATCATGACCGGTGTCGGGGTGTTTTTCCTCGCGTTGTTGATAGGTTTTGTAAAATTGTCGCGCATCATTCCTGGCAAAGCTTCCCTTGGTCTTAGCGAGTACTTTTCCATTGTGCCTTATTTCTCTTGGTAGCCCTCAACTCACCATATTGTTCCCGGGTCTGGCGTATAGCCGCTGCAAGCATTCGGCTCTTAGCCTGATTTTTTTCGTCCGTAGCTTTTTGGCACCTAGCATCGAACCAGCTTTAGCATCCGGTTGTTTACACGTGTGGGACACAACACTTCTGTGGCTGTTGTGTTTACCGCCTAATGGACATGCTTCCACACTACGTAATATATCAATCTTCGATTCCTTCGTATAGTATGTTCAGTCGCATGATTTTCTTACATCTGGAACTGGTTATGCTGGACAGTTTATCCGTAGCCATTTCATAAAGCAAATAAAGATTTCTGCGCCCTCTCTCCCTAAGGCTGGCGCCCTTAGCGTTGGTCAACAATTTCGTTGAGCATTGCAGTGTTTCGGGATGCTTCCCGATGGAGGTATGCGTCGGTGCATCGATTACATTCGGGTCGTCCAATCAGCTTCATCATTTCGTAGAGTTTTTATATGTGGTACCAATATTTTCACAAAAGCAAATTTTCATTATCTAAAAAACATGCTGAGTATTTCACAATATGTTTTACTGCAGCAGTGCAACAGGGAACCATATCCAAAAATGAACAAGTGGAATAGCGATAAAAACTCGTGAAAAAAAACCACTCACTCCGGTGATAATGCACTTTCAATAAACTTCAGTAGAGCTTCTGTAACTTGTTTACTTCGCGTTTCGACTTCCTCTCATCAGAACTGACTTTGCCACATAAATCCAAATACAACTTGTCATCCCAAGCAAATGCCATCAGGTAACTGCAGGTATTGAAATCTCTTAGATGACAAACTCTAAATTCATGTCCTTTACCCATCAACTTACTGCGGTAGATTGCATTGCAACCCCTTCGGTAGTAACTGTTCAAAAAAAACCGCGGTCATAAATTTAATATACATGAAAGAAGTAGGTAACGACTATGATGATGAGGATGATGATGATGTCGCCAAATCAGGTCTTCCTTCCAAGTGTCGTGTAAGTGACATTAACAAAATTACTTTTCAAAACATCTATAACCTACCGGTTTGCGGTTTTGCTTTGTGATGAATAATTAATGGGGAGAGCTTTTACGGGATTGCATGCCACCATTTGAGCTGAAAAAAAAATCCGTTCCTTCCGACAAGTCGCGGTTAGCCTATCAGAATTAGGAATCTGTTCCGCTTGGATGTAAGAGTAAAATGCGAAAAGTTTCACTATTTAGGCATCCAAACAATCGCATTAAAATGGTTTCTTTTCTGTGAACAACTTGTACAAGCATATAAGAACCAACCATAATGGGTTCAACACGTGCTATAAAAACGTTCATTACCCGTCCAAGCTGCCGATGTCTTTATTTTTTAAATTCATCCCAGGGGGAGCGTATCAGCCGCTTTTACCTTAATTGGATAATTCTCTCGAAAGCGGCCTGAAAAGCTTAGAAATTTGCAGTAAGAATGTTAGGATACTTGTGGGAGCAATTTGGATTGCTGTTACTTACCAGTCAATGAATTTAATTATCCGTTTAGAGTGTCAGTTTGTACACGCGTTCACATGCGGGCGAAGCACGTTGAACGTTGCTACGGAAGTTGATGAAAATTATTAGTAAGGCACCGCCTACTGAAAATAATAACAAAAACAGTGATGATTCTGAAGAGGTTCGTGACTGATTTGAGTTTGAAATAGATCGCAGGAGGCGTACTCTGGTGATGTTGACCACCGTTCAACGTGGTAAGGGTAGTCAGTAATCACTTCGATCACAAGTTGTTCAAAGGGTCTAATTGGCTAGATTGATTCTCTTAATCGTTGAAATGCCGTTTGAAAATTGTCGAACCATCTAAATAAATGTAAAATATATTAAATTTCAAACAGTTAAAAAATCATGAGAGATCCGAGAAATTCAAAAAAATAGAACCATGTTTTTTGAACAATTTACGATTGACTGATAGAGAAAATCACCATGAGACAAAAATAACGTTGAGTTAAAAAAAATGAGACGCAATCAAACACGCTTTTTCGAATCGATAGTACAAAATCAAACCAAAAATTTAACGTTCTTTCATCATTGTTCCCTCTTGCAGATTTCCACCAAACATTCAAACAA
>NC_080670.1:3497530-3522530 GCF_030247195.1 Topomyia yanbarensis | reverse complement strand
GCGGTGAAGCATTAGTTGCCTTATCCGTCGCAACTCGGGAGTCATTCAGTCTGCTTGCTCTCACGTTATCGTTCACACCCATGTCATCATAGGTACTGCTTTCTTGCTGTTCCCCGGTCAGAGGTTCTTATTTGTTTCTTGTTCTTACGGATCTCTGTTGCAAATCCTTTTTCTTCGGTATTAGCTGGTGATGCTAGTTGTGGGTTTGGGAGCGGTTGTCGTCGTCGTTTTCCCTTCATTATTGGTTAATTGGGTCATTATATTTGGTTTATCTATAAGTGTCAATTGCTGCTTTTGACTAGCAGCTCCGGCGTATGTTTTTCCGTAGTGAGCTGTCTGGTTACAGAATTGGCATGTTGGGGTCTGCCGCGGAATATGAAATCAGCATTGTTTGCTTATAGATTACGCTATTCTTGGGTGATTTGCATTCGATAGTCATGTAAAAGATATTGGTTTACTCAGTCGCATCTTCACAATACGAACGATGTTGGGAATACCGGTGAAATAATTTTTTTCCATGTGTCATTCGTAATAGATTACACTTCTTCGTATTGCGACATAATTCGTTTGATGTAGTCTTCCTTAGTGCGCGGCGCCAAATCATGGATACGAACGTCTACCATGTCGTTTTCTATATACACTCAGGGTTTTTACGCGGTTTTTTTGCGCGATTTTTTACGAGGTTTTTTTACGCGGATTTTCCAATAATCGACTCGAGTGAGGTGAGATTCCCCATTGCAGTTAAATGGGCGTCTCACGTCACTCGAAGTGACTCTTCAGAATTAGGTGAGAAAAGTCACTTAGAGTGAGGTGAGATTAGTCATCTCACGTCACACGCCGCGCAGAATAGGGCCGTTAGACTTTTTTCTGAAAATAAATTCTAAGTCCTTTTAATGGAACTTAGAAAGAATTTTGGCAGTTTTTATTTTGCGCGGATTTCGCAATCAACACGGTTTCTGCAAAAAATATTCTATGTCCTTTTGAATGCAAAAGATTTAGAAGATTTTCGGAAAGATGGAAGAGACGGGTCTGGAAGACTCCTTATGGTCCGCACCTCAACAATATGGGTATCTTCGGAATGGAATTGACGAGTAGCTGCCAGAAATAGATTTTTGACGCCATTTTGAAATCCAAGATGTCGACTTCCGGCTTAGCGAAATTCGTTATATCCCAATCAATATGGGTATTTTCGGAATGGTCTTGACGAGTAGGTACCTGAAATTGATTTTAGACGCCATTTTGAAATCCAAGATGACAACTTCCGGTTTAAAGCATAAGTATAAGCATAAGAGATCGCCTGTAGTTGCTACTCCGTTATTGACCAGAACCAAATTAGGTTGCAAAATGTTGATTGGAACAACATGCTTGGGAATAACATGATGAGCCACATTGTACAATCTATTCTGATCCCTGCATGCTGATCAATACCGACGCCGGCCACGTCCGAATGCAGATCTTCTGGGAAAGGAAGGAATGTTAGTCCGATACATGTTGCTACTAGAGACCGAGGAATCCTCTGCATCTCCACATGTATCACGGGAAGGGGAGAGTTGTTAGTAAGTGTGCCAATCGCGTTATTATGTAATAATTGCTCTGGGCAGCCGGCTGCCGAGAATTTGGGAAATTTATCATTTGTTGTATTTATACGATTAGCAAAATAAGCAACTTGAACTCCGGATAGCCGGCTTAAGAGGAGCACAGCTTATATTTTTTAATACTA
The DNA here is from genome assembly GCF_030247195.1 of Topomyia yanbarensis. Lineage (NCBI taxonomy): Eukaryota > Metazoa > Arthropoda > Insecta > Diptera > Culicidae > Topomyia > Topomyia yanbarensis. Next base: position 3,520,810 of record NC_080670.1, on the reverse strand, counting down.
TTCAATCACGCGACGAATTTTTTCGTGGTTTCTATCGTGTCGGTGCTGATTTTACCCGGCGATCGTTTGAATAAAATGAAGAATCTTATACAGAAAGTTCATCAGACTCTTCCATAGGTGTCGCGGAGTTGGTGGTTTGGTTGAAAATAGGGTCTAGGATTCGCTCCAAGCAAGCGATGCGACCTGTAAAGCATAGTTTATTAGTTTGTAGTTCAGTTAGTTTTCGAGAACACGATCGCTCGAAAAATAAGATCTTGTTTAGTTTTTTGTTCTTTTAAAATCTGGGTAGCCGGCTACCGAGAGTATCCTGTTTTCTAAACAAAACCAATTCAACTCCACACAGCCGATCGTGGGAGTATTTCCCAGAAAAAACTAATCTTATCTGCTTAATGGGCCGGATCACTATTTATTGCGACATTATTTAGACTAACTTCGCTATTCCTTCTCTACGATATATTTTTTGGGTTGCAAACTACCGAGTGATAACACGTTATTCAGACAAAGAGTTATGATAGCTCTAGATGTTATAAATCAACGAAAGTGCTTCCTATTTGTAATATCGGATTGTTTGCGTCACGCCGACGTGCTATCTATTTCTACTTGCAATCGTCGGCGTGGCGCGGCGGCGGCGGCGGCGCGGCGCACACCTCTACCTCGCAGAAAAGCTTGTTTAACAAACGTCTTACGCTGATCCACTTTGTTCGACGTTTTGTATCCCTACATCAGTAGGGCTAGTTTTTTGTAGGGTTTTGACGTCGTACACGCAACACAAAATGCATTACACGCAACGCAAAAAAGATTAAGAATTTTTATTTTGATGAAAAAAATGCATTTAATTTCGCTGATATTTAAAATGCATCACAAGTGATCTGCCCCTAGGTTATTACTATGTTATAATTGTCGCAAGGTTCGATGGATAGGTATTTTAAGCTGGATTGATTTTTTTACCCGTTGTATTTAAGGGACCGGTTTAACAAACATCCATGATGGAGTAGCGAAAGAGCTAGCAAAGAAATCATAGCAAAACTTCGATCTTTTCCAAAGCACTACGGAATGAGCTCATACCTTTCACCAAATACCGACGATATTTAAAATAGCGACATAATCCTAGTCGTACGTCCACGGGTACTCGATCCAAGACGAAGTGTTTTGCCAAAGCCCGACACAATAAAACACAGCGACTCCCGTTCTAATTAAATCAACGCTACCACGGATATACAGCGCTATCTGGCGCAGCGGTGTATTTCCTGCTAACTTGTGCACTGCAATTATCCTGTCATTTTGGGAACAAAACTACAAAGACACCCGACCGGTACCGATTGCGTTATCTAGCTGCATGGGTGAGGTGTAATATTGCACAGCTTGCTCTCCGATCGCGGTTTCATGTACGCGTAGGAGGACACTTGTCTTACCATTGATTCCGTCTTATCGGTTACCCTGTTTCTGGACGCTATTAAATTTGAGCATATGCTTTGATAGAATGCATCAAATATTGTTCAGTGTATTGCACCGGCCTACTAGTTTGATTCCAACCCGACTTGTATGATGATATTTCCCCGCTTTTGAAATGATTTCATCGGCATCACTCGTACATGTACATTTCATACACAAATATAAACTTTTTCCATGACTTGCGATTCCCAAGTTGATTAGAGGCTAATAATTCAATTGCTGCAGGATTTTTTGTGCGTCTGCGTGTAAAACATTTCGACTTGAGTTTCTTTAGAAACTATTTTCACGTTTTGATACTAAAACTCTCGAAGTGCTGAACACACAGTCCCGTCACCGTGCATCGTCATCGTTCTCTTTCGACATAGAGCAGAATATCATCCTATTTCTTGTTTTTTCAATTTTTTGTTTGTTTGCAACTACAAAACAGCAAAAAATAGGGTTATTGAACCCAATTCCAGCATATTTCATATATTGATCCTTGTTATGTACCTGTTTTATTGAACAATGTCTGCTATCTTTGTTCAACACTTGACTCGAATGAGAGGATGAAAATTAGGGTGCTTCGTCCAAAAGCGAATATTTCATATTTTTAACATAAGTTTTGTTTTTCTGTTAATTCTTAGGAAAGAAAATTATTGATTCCCATTAAGTGACAATCCACCGATGGTAGGCCTAGTAATCGAGGAAAAAGTAGCCTTGCTTGGCAGCATTGAAATAGGTAGCTCCACCCTATGATGCTCACGAATGCAATGGGATTACCACGAACAAGTTGAAGATCGGAATGATAAAGACGCTTCACCGATATAGCACGTAAATAACAGGAGATGTCTGTAAACAGGGAAGACCCACCTTGGACATCGAAAATATTGACGGTCAAACTACAAATAAAAATTTCAATAGCTAGTAGACACAGAACACTGGACTTGGATTGTCGCTGGTTGAATCATTCGGTGTGTAACGCATGCTTTCGTCTTTGCTTGAGAACCTATTGAAACGAAGCTAGTTGTTTTAAACATTTTTTGATGGAACTGGGTTGAGTTCTTACGAAAAGGGTGTAAGCGAACTTGAAATAAATTTCAGGTTCAAACGCGTTCCAATTTTCAGTTCAATGGCGTATATCCTTGTTTCGAACCTGGCTCCAAATAAACGTCCAAAATTTTGGTCGGTTTCAAGTAATTTGTTTCGGCCAAAAAAATCTATCTGTATTGAATTTCAAAAAAATCTGCATTAAATTTAAAAAAAGCTGAAAAATCGCAAAATTTATAAAACTGTGGAAATCTGTGAAATTTTCATCAAAATGCCAAAAATCCGTTATCTGTGACTAAAAATCGTGAAATAAATCAGTGAATAACAGAAAAATCAGTGAATGTGGTAACCCTGCACAAAATACTAGAATCTGCAATCGTGCGATTGCACACTTATCACAGTTAAACAGATATAACGCGCCTTTTATTTTTCATTCCGCATGAGCACTATATCTAGTTTAATTCCTACTCACCTAAATGGCTTCAATTGATGTTTACATGTGCTAAATTTTATCCGAATCGGATCGCCTACTACGTTTTTTCATTTTACCATTAAACGATCTAGTAGCGCTATGGATGATGTTTCTGTTCACGGTCGGTTCGTTTGTCTGTGCCCCCATCTTCGCTAATGGCAACAACCTGTCGAACAACACCCATCGGAACGTTCGATAAAGTATGTTAGCTGTAGATTCTGATTACTTGTAAATTCTCACATGATTGTACAATAAACACAAGGATGTGGTTTTCCATCAATCATATTAAGCAGACAGGTCATTCCCGCTTCAACGCATCGCTCCACTCTTGAGCATTTTCATCGATAAAGTTCCGGTTTGTTCTTCCTTTCGTTTTGGTACTATTCATATGAATCGTCTGAGAGCCGTCGTCTGGTAGTGGTCTGTTCGTTTTAGGCTTAGACGTCATGGATAGAACTGAGTTTTACTTCGTTGAAAAAAAAATTAAATCACACCGTGAACCGGATGCAACATTATATAACCGACGGCTTTGGCAGGCTCAATGATCGTCTCGTGTGGTTGTGTTGTAGAAAAATGGCTCCAATTTGTTTGGTGTTTATAGAAAATGTTGACTTTTCATTGTGGCGTGTACTTGACACTGCCACTACCGATGTAGGGTGGTCGAAAACTGCTCTATTCGCTGCTTCGCTGAGTGGTTTGGTCCGCTGTTCGCCGGCCATGGTAACAATTAATAATTCACTCTTTTTCTGCATGGTTGTTTGGGGTTTCATGGTCAGTTTTGGAAATTTTTACTGGTCGATGCCTTCTCTATGGCAACCGTGACTGATTAGCCAACTGTTGGGAGGAAATTCCGTTTGATGTAGGAAGAGCAGTACATGGATGAGATGGTGAGATTTCAGGGTTCGTAGTAGGCCGTAATCGGAGCGTATCGTAAGCATTGACAGGTTGTCTGTTTTGTTGATCATAGATCGAAGTGCAATGATGCGATGTGCTTCAATCTGCTTTCATTGTATGTTGTCAAATTTAAAAAAAGACCGCAAGGAGAAAATATCCAATGGGCACACAACTGAATATACCGAGCTTGGAGCAAATTATGACACAGCGTTAGCATCATTCTGGTTGTAGCGATTATAGGAACAAAAGGAGTCTTAAAATAAATCAAAGAAAAATAGGTTAACTAGTCGAGACAGATCATTTGTGGAACACGACTATTTGGCACAGTTCTGAAGGTTGGTTCGATAAAATATCCTGGTTTGATTAATTACTTTTTGTTCAAATATCATTCCAAGCAGACTGGCTGAATCCAGTTAGCCCCTAGGTGTAACAATATCTCGCTTACTGTCTGATATGCATACCGACCGAACAGCTGTTGAATGAATTTGAATGTCAACAAGTGAAGGGATCGATCGCAGGCGTACCCACCCTACTCATGGCGAGTTGTACCGTACGCCAGCATTTGTAAATTAAACTCTCGCGAAGAGGGCGTTCCGCAGTGGATATCGTTGTTTCGCTAACATTAAAAGGCCAGCCTCTATAATGATTGATTTCCATTAGACGATTGTTTCCATCCATTTCATCCATTAAATGATTTGATTGATCAATTATCGCATCAAATCCGGCAATTGATCAATCCAAACAAACAGTTATTACTGGCGATAAATTCAGACATATCCAGGTCAATGATAGTTCAAATTACATTGTTAGTCTCTGATAAGTACGGTATTAGTTGCTTTGACTTGAGCCAGTATAAATACGATACTAAACAGGTTTTTCGGAAACCCCATCAGGAACAAGATATGTCCCTGATTTTATGAATACGTGCACAACAATCGGTGTGCGTGTTCTTCCAAAACTACTAACCAACCTTCGAAATCGAGATTCGTTGATATTACTTTCCTTTTTTGAGTTGGCGCCGAAAATTTCACGTGAGAACCTGAGCTCTGCTTGTATAGCATACAAAATGTTAAACAAGTTTCAAATCCATTAAGTCGTGTAACCCCAACTAGGTTCCGAATCGAGCTGTCAGTCCCACACGTAGTAATAAATCATTTCTAAACGAGCGTATAGATTTGTATAAACTACTGAGTATCGTGTTTAAAATCAATAATTTAAATAGGAAAAGCTTGTACGATTTACGTGTAAGTGAAATGTACAGCTGTTTGTGCATGTTTTTTAGCTGCTGTTACATACTATCAACATCGACCTAGCAAGCCATGCCGGTGCAGTAGGCCAGTATTATGCGTATTTAAACCTATCAATTTATTCGCAGAACGAAAAAGATGCTCGAATGGTCGTGCCGCCTATTGGTTTTGTTGTGCATTCAGGGAGCATGCGCGCAGCAGCAGGCATTCGGCAAACAGCTTAAATGGGTATCGCAGTGGAAATCGCTGGATTTCGTTTTTTCGTCCCCTAAGGAACGAGCAGATGCACTCGCATCCGGCAGGTTTATTCCGGAAAATTGCGTCCCATTGGACATGGATGTCGATTACAACAGCAGTAAGACCGAGCGGAATATCGGCCTAGTTCTATTCGTAATGAGTCTGTATTTCAGGTCCGCTGCGATCTCGAATTTTCGTGACGGTGCCACGGTTCATCGAAGGAATTCCGGTGACACTCGGTACCATCTCGTCACAGCAAGGAGCCAGTGGACCATTGATTGAGCCATATCCAAATGCCCATATTCAGTCCAATCCGGAGGACAGGAGGTGTAACGGGATCGTGTCGGTGTTCAGGACTATGGTAAGTTTGTAGTCGAATTAAGGATTGATTTTGATAACGATTGATCTATTCTATGTAGATTGACGAGTGTAATCGGCTGTGGATTGTGGATACTGGCAAGATCGGAGATCGTCGTATTTGTTTGCCAAAAATTATAGCTTTCGACCTCCGAAGTAATCAAATCATTCATCAGTATGAAATCCCAGCGGCACAGCTTGTCTGTGATGTCTCGCTTCTAGTCAATATTGTAGGTATACCCGTGTCATGATTCAACAATTCCTGCAATCTTCGATTGTTCATTTTCAGCTGGTTGAAGTTCGCGATCCTCCTCCAGTGGGAACGTGCTCCAGAACCATGGCTTACGTAGCTGATGTTACCGGTTTTGGCTTGATAGTTTACGACATGTCACGAGGCAAATCCTGGCGGGTGACGAATAAACTCATGAACCCCAACCCAGACTATGGCACATTCACAATCGCTGACGATAGCTTCGACCTCATGGATGGTGTGCTGACTATGGCTCTCAGTCCACGTGGTCCACCGTCCACAGATTTCACCTTCAATTCAGCTTATCGCAGCTCACGAGTTTACAGCTCCGCTCTGCAGAACGATCGGTTGCTGTTCTTCCATGCGCTGGCGTCGATTTCGGAGAATGCCGTTCGCACATCGGTTCTGCAAAACGATACCATGTGGGAACAGGACGTTGGTGCGATGCCACGTGCTTTCCGGGTGATTGGAAGGCGAACATCGCAGAGTGCTCCGGAAGCCATGGATAGCAATGGCAACTTGTTCTTCGGTTTGCTGAGCCAGATGGCGATCGCATGCTGGGACTCGACTACGAACTACAACCCGCACAACTTTAGGATAGTTGCGCAAAATCTGGAAACACTACAGTTCCCCAGCGGATTGAAGGTTATCCGCAACCGGAAGGGGTTGGAGGAATTATGGGTGCTGACGTGCCGGTTCCAGAAGATTATGACCGGTACGTTGAATACGAACGAAACGAATTTCCGCATCCAGGCCATACAGATTCCGGAGCTGTTGGATGGGTCGCGATCGTGTGCGAGTAAGCAGTAAGTCGCTTGCTGTCTAGTTTCGTAAGTTTCTGTGGTAAGTGAATGTGAGTCAAATTAGATTCTAAGTATATATTTGGACGGTAGTCTGTTATTTGCTTCGAAATTCCATCAAATCTTTTCGCTAAAAATAATTGGCAGTAATTGTTTACTTTTTTGGTTTCATGCATCACAATAGAAGTTGTCATGTTCGATTGGAATGACACGTATGAATTTTTTTTCGGTGGCATACAACAGAGAAAATAGATCGAAATAGTGGGTGATGAAAATCGTAGATTTTTCTAACATGCTAAAAATTAATATGAGTTTCCAGTCTACAAACAAGGAGAATCAACATGGAACAGTTTTCAAACCTATATAGATTATTTTCTTGTATAATATGTCAATTGAGTCAAAGAATGTGAACTTTTAAAGTGGGATAAATGTTCGATGACTTTTTCAACGTTCAAGATCACATAATTTCGAAGTTCCTAACTTTGAAGGTTTGAAAACTTCGAGAAGTTTTCCAACCTAAAACAGCGCATACTTTAGTGAAAAAAAAGTTAGTGATTAATTCTCATTGAGGTAATCATGGAGCATTAATTCTTCAAAAGTAATACGAGACTTTTCTGCCTTTAGCAAATTTTTTATGCCATTTTTAACAATTCTGTTGAAAATATGAAGGCTACATGAATGCAACATATCGATATTTAAAACCCCGAAAACCCCCCACTGGGTGCGGAAATTTACTGCTTGTGTTGGTGATGAATGATCTTTCTAATGTGCGATTAGGAAAAAGATGCACAGCACCGCATTTTTTTTTTTGATAAATTGTGAAAAAAGTCATTTACTCGTCATTTATTTGATAATCGTTATATGTAAACAAACTACTGGATGATCTATGGACCTATCCAAAAATTATGTTAGAAAATAAGCTGAATACTGGCCATATTCGGTGAGGCGTGTGGCATGAGACTACTTAACTCGCCTCACTCTACGTGACTTTTCTCACCCGATTCTGATAGTCGACTTGGGTGAGGTGAGATTTCCCATTGCACTTAAATGGGCATCTCACGTTACCCGAAGTGACTCGTCCGAATCGGGTAAGAAAATTAACGTAATCGATTGACGAGTTTGACAATCCCAAAATGGCATCAAACGACAAAAATTGCATGCAATGGTAAAATAATGTATGTACCTAGGTAACCAATTGATCAATTTAGCGATCCAGATTTGAATAGCCAACGAGTTTTTTAATATACAAGTTGTTAATGTTGGATTGACTTCATTTCACCCTCGTGAAATGGCCTTGTTCTTTGGCCCCTTGAACAAAACAGTTCAGAAATCCATGCATTTAGCAACATTTTTTTTATAACCCAATCGATTGGGGTCATTTTGACAAGTTTAACAACGCTAAAATGGCATCAAACGACAAAAATTACATTCAGTGGCAAAAATTAATGTGTACACCTAGGTAGCCAGTTGTTCCATTTAGTGATCCAAACTTTTTTTTTCTTTGCTGTGTCAAGTGAACTTTACCTTTTTGAGTATTTAATTGTTTACATATACAAGTTATTAATGTTGGAATAACTTCATTAACTTCATTTCACTCTCGTGATACTAACAGCTTTGGCCCCTCGCACAAAACAGTTCAGAAATCCTCAGCGTCATGCATTTGGCCCCCTCTTGTCGAACACTGAAACTAGACAGCTTTGCGCAGCCGGCGTGCTGCGACTGACAGCCTCGTACTGACAGCATACAGACAGCCACCACGTCAAAAGCTTAGGCGTTGTCAAAAAACAACACAAACAACTTTCAGAGCAATGCCAATATAAACATTTTTCACTCGATACCGTTAAAATCCAAACTGAATTAGACCGATTTTCAGTTAAAATTGCTAGTAAAATGACGAAGTTAGTAGAATGGTTAATGGTGCTTCTCGCCTTCTTTACGGTGTACTTTGCTATAGTTGCCCGGAAGGTACAACATGATGTGCTTGATGATTACATGTACGAGATTATGCTGTCGCCGTTGATTCTGCTTGCGCTTTTCGGGGTAAGTAATTTGAGTTTGCATTTGTTAAAATACGAGATATTTGTGACCCGAAATGAGTGGCTGTGGGAACAGGATATACGGTATAATGCTTAATATATTCGTTTTAGGCCTTTTCCGCTGCTATTGTGCTGTACCGGACGTTCACGTTTAATAACTGCGAAGAAGCCGCCAAAGAGCTGCTGGAACAGATTAAGGAAGCTAAGGAAGACTTGCGAAGCAAGGGGATGACTTTCACTGATTAATGTAGGTTTTGGATGGTTAGATAGAATTTTATGTTGTTAATAAATATGAAATTGATTGTCTTTATTTTGTATCGTGTTTGGAATACGATTTGAAATCGCAGAACGCGCGGGAGAAATCTCCATATTTTCCCTAACTAGTAGACAAATAGCTTTATTCTGCATTATAACAGATCGTATTTTTTTGAATGACTACCTCCCATATTTGGCGCTAATCTGGTATTATACTGGATCGCCTTTTTGAACGAATGTGATTTGTATTTTCAATTACTGCAGCAGAAGCAAACGGGACTCAGATTCGATCACATTCATGCAAAACAGCAATCCGTTGCAATGCAGAATGCAAGCCGACTCGCAAATTTGTTAGATGTTTAACGTTGTTAAAAAAAGTTCAACCTGTGTTTGGCATATAAATAAATTGAGAGAGAGTCGTTGAATGCAAACTCTTACATTCACAGGTGGTTTTTGATCACACTTTTCCGACTGTATGGAACTAACTTTTTGTCTCTTCGTACAGATTTAAATTAGTCGAATGTATATATTTATCCATGAATTGATCATGCGATCTTATCCTCCGTAGCTGGGGCTCAACCATACTACAAATGATTTACAGGAACTGCCACTTACCCTCTGACCCGCTAGACCATTAATGAAACCACGACTTACCGTGCACCCATTTTCTGTTTACCAAAATTGAAATCTGTGCTTCTGAGTCACACATTATTGTTGTCATTAATAACCTCGATTTGTCATTATTAATGCTAGCTGCAAGTGCTTGAAAAATCGGTCTTGCAACTATTTTTGATCAAAAAGAGCAAAAAGTAAGTCAGTTCAGTACAATGGAAATTATTACCGGTCGACATCTTTCACATTTCTTTTAAAATTTTGAATCGGTTAACACATGTGTTATACTCGAAAAATATTAATTATTGTTGAAATAGCGTTGGTCACTTCAATTTCATAGAAATCTACTTGCATTCAGGAAAAAATATCTCTAGAATCTTAGGCTTCTTCATCTGAGTAACGTTTTAAGCCCTATGCGCTACAGTTGATCCTCTACGAACAATATATGAGTTGTTCATACATAACTGTCGATGACATATATCCCCTAATACAAGCTGAATCTTCCAATGATTGCCTTAGCGAAAAAAATAACTCCCTAATTGATGACTAATACTCCTGGATTTGTACAGCGCTTTTTGTTCAAAAACAGTATGAAAATGATTGTGTTTATAGTTGGACTTTATGCCGCCCAACAAATATTTTTCATTAGCACATTATCAGTGGTCATTTGTATCCATGAAGAGATAGAGTAAAGAGACCATTTTGGCCCTATTGGGGAGAATGCAGCGCTATCACATGAATTAGCTGCCTTTTTCGTTTTCAAAGATCAGCCTTTCTCAGTTTAATCTTAAGAACCAATATAATATTAAAATGGACTGAAAATGGTGAAATGCTCTTTTTTGAATGCAACGAAAATTTGACCCGAGCTTCCCAAATATCGCCCTACGATTTAAACCAATGTGTTGAACCAAGATAGGAAATGCTGATTTAACCAATGGCTTCAAAAGATTAGGGTGATAATAGAAAAATGGGCCCAATACCCTACTTTTAATGACAAATTAATGTTGTCGAATGTACAGTGACACTCCAAAGCGCCTCTTTCTACAGCGAATGTTTGACCGGCATCACGTGTGATAAATGCCATCATCATCATTATCACATTGAGGAATGACAAAGGCACGATCAATCGAACAGTAGGCGAATGGCGATGAACGTGATGAACGTAACAACCGATATCGAAGACAGTCTGTCTCTATCGTTAGATGTTGCGCTAATTTGGTTCTGAAACGATCCTTCTGGAATGACGCGGAGTGCAATATCGAAAGCAACTTTTAACTTTTGGTATTCGACCCAGCCTACTGATTTTTCTATCTCTACATACGAAGTTTAACAATAGAAAACACTCAATTGATTGGGGTCGCTTTGACAACATAAAAAGTGAGTCATTTTAGATACCCTGATTTGATTGTCTTGCATTATCAACTGTTCACTTTAACAAGACAATAATATTGGCTACGATAGAATGACTTCATGCCACTCTCGTGATGCGATCGCACCCGAGCACAGCGGTAGTTGTGGTGTTGATCTCGCTGGAATTCACCACGCCACACCTCTACGGAGGGATCGGCTGAATGATCTTCCTTTCTTCATATTACCCATGTGTTAATAAGCAAAACACACATTTGATTACACATCAACTTCAACGCAGCGTCTGCAGTCACTACCAACGATTAGCACCTCGAAAGGCTTGAACGCTGTTGTTTTCCATTCGTTGTTTGGACCATGTTTCGGCAACCTGTTTGCATGTTTGATGGTGGTTGCGTGTTCGAACAGCACTCTTTCGTGGTATGCATGGTGTGGTCGCGGTAGCCGCATCTCCGTGAGTTTAAAAAAACATGAACCTCGTTCAGTTAGTCGCGACGTTCCCAGCCGTTAGCACGTAACTTGGCTTTTGCGGGGTAGAAAACCTGTTCCACAAGAAATAAAGCTTCCAGCGAAAGTGATCTGTGCTGTTGCATAAGTCTCCTCCGAAAGGGTTTCTGCTAGAAACGCAAAATGTTGACGAAGAATCTGTTGCTGTTGGTGTGTCTGTTCGTTGCTGGGAGTTACGCACAATCCAAGGTAAGTGTGATTGACCCCCTTTATTGTCCCGTGCCGTTGAGCGGCCTACTGCTACCGCGATTAAGGTGTGGCTCGAATAGAACATTTTCTATTTCCCACGGTAGAAAGCGGCGGAAAAAATCATTCCCCTTTAGCATTTTAATTGTTTTTTTTTTCGTACGCTTCGTTGGCCGTGCTAGGGCACAACAGGGCAGCGGAAAATGCCGATGGATATGTGTTGGGATCTTGCATTTGTGGTTGCTTTCTTGGCGGTGTTCTAACGCAATGGTATAATGGCGGTTGTGACTCATCGCGTGAACATGAGTATGTAGCTACCCGTGCCACCGCCGACTTTGAGTGGTTAAAAAGGCAATACTGTAAAATTGCTATGGTAACGACTGTTTGATGGTCAAAGTGGAGAAAAAATCGACGCGGAATAAGCTCCGAAATATGTGACCTTGAATTTAAATATTGGACGGAATGGGGTTGCATTGCGAGGGAGTCGGCGTAATTTTCGTGAGCTGAAGATGCCGACTGCATTTTTTTTCTAAAATTGTTTGAACGAAATGAGTCACGCAATATTATTATAGACGATTTGTTTATTGATCAAGAATGATTAAAATTATTCAAATTTCAGTTACTAATGACGTTTTTGCTTGAACTTGAAACTGAGTCAGTTCATACATTTTGACAGCAGTTGGGGTTAGAAACTGATCCAGTTTTGCCTCAAACAAAAACCACATTAGTGGCACTATATTCATTGGTAACTTGCGCTTTTAAAGTGCAATTTACTTCTTTAAACTGATGAATCGATAACGATACGCATAACTTATTACGCTCGGAAAACACAAGTAAACTAATTTATTGGCGAATCAATTTAACTCTTTCAAAAATATAAATGGATTTGCAGATAAATTAACCGTATTTCTGGAAAAAGTGATAATTATTCAAAATTAATAATAATAATGACCTAGTTGATCCAAAGTAGGCACACAATTCCGCACCGAGTTTTTTTTTAAACTAGGCGCATTAGCTTAACTGAGTCGTGGATCTTTACTATATTTAAAATAGATACAACCAAAAAAAAGCTTGTTGGATCTATCGAGTCGACTCTGAATAAGGATCCATTAATCTTCTTTATATCAAACTATTGTACTTGTTCAGCCCTATTGGATGTTTTGCTTGTCTATTGGACTTACGGGACACTTTATGTTAAGCATTTGCTTGTTCGCTGGTGGAGCAGTCTTTGTTGAGTGAGTGTTTGTTGCTGCCTGCGAAGTAGCTACTGTTCGGACAACTACTGTTACAGACTCAATCCAGTTAGGTAATTTCCGCATAACTGAACAGTCAGTAAATTTTTTCAACTGATAGCTCAGCAATTTGTCTTTAATTTACTGATTTTCAGCGATATATTTTCTGACTTTCAGCTAAACAAACGTCACTTCTGCTGCGATCTCGGTAAAAGCTTTGTTAGCTGAGTGCTCGGGTAAAACTCGGTAAAGTTTGTGAAACAAGCTGGGGTTCAGTAGAACAAAATTAAGTGTGTAGGTTAGGTTTGATTGCAGAAGATGGATTTTCCACAACAGCATAATGGCTTTCGTGCTTTACAGTCTGATCATAGAAATGTTACGAAGGTCTTTTGATTCCTTGTCTTACAACTAGAACACTGTCGGGAAATCGTACCTCTATTTTATCATCCTTTGTTACTCGCCACCAAGCATTTTAGGTAGTTTTGTAAAACAAAGCATTTCATCTTGAGCTAGCATGTTGACGATATCAGTACTGAATGCCTTAGACGATAAAACTAGATGCGGGCGTCTCCCTTAAGCCGTTCTCACCGAAAACAAACTATTTTGCGCCGTTGGAGAATATTACTCTCACTCTAGTTGATTACTACTCTTTTTTTTTATGAGATCATGATGCGATTTTAACCCCACTAGATTTATGGCTATCCCATCAAAAATGACAAATAATAATAATTAAAAGTGTTGCTAATTTTAAATCATCTCTGTAAGATGAAATACCTTCCGAACAATAAAAACCGTGAGATAGATCCTAAAAGAAATAGTAAAACCTGGCAGTTAACTGCCAAAGCCATACATACAAAAGATTAAATTTGAATCACTTCCTGGAATAATGTGATTGGTCATTTTACGTCGCGAGGATGTGCAAGTTTTTTCCTCTCCTACACACTATTAGGCCTCAGCTAGTAATATGCAGTTGGTGGGTAGCATTACAAATTGTACGGTCTACGCACGAAGGAATGATAATGATGGTATTTGACTTGCAAACCACCCCCGGCGATTGCAATGACAATGCACCCGGGCTAAGTAGATAGTAACAATAACCGCGGCAATCGATGGGGTACTTTTTTCTTACCGTCGCATCGTCAGTATACTACTATAGTATAAGCAGTGGGTCGGCTGTTTTGAAATGCAATTAGTTCAGAACAACAGTTATATAGATAACTTACGCTTTCAATGCTGCTAGATTTTCTATCTGGAATGTACATACTGAGAAAGCGAACACAATTGCGTGTAATTCCCTTGAAAAAGTATAGTGTCAAGTCGTGACTCAAATAGCGTTTTCATTTTCACGTGATACTACATCCGTGTAGTGTAAAAAATCGTAAAATTTATTACAGCCGAGTTGGTAAGAGATTAGTTGGTGTTACATCGATTTAGTGCAATGTCAAAAACGAAAATGTCACAGAATTACAAGAGCGGTTTCTTTCTAACTAAACTTCCCACTAAAAGCTAAAACTGAATTCGATTACGACACGTTTCCCATCATTAATTGCAAGCTCAAGCGGCACAGAAAAAAACATAGTTCCCCGACGAAGCTGTCAACGACTGTTACACACTCGATTATTTACACGCGACAGAGGTCTGCTGGAATCGAAACGGTAATCTCTGATGTAAACAAACGGCGCTGAACGCAGAGCTCTTTGATAGACTGTGACTCCATGGCTATCTTGGATGGCACCGCACATCTCAGCTACTTTGCAGGCAATTGGATCACTAATGAATCATAAATTATCTTCTGTCATTGCTGCTGGTAAACGATCAGAAATCGACAATGCGTTGATGAATGACTTGACGCTTTGCGTAATGAATATTCTCACGCTTTCATTTTCAGGATGAATTAATTCGTATTGTTGAGTACATACTCTGTTTATGCAGTAGGTTTGGGAAAAATGGTATTTGGCAGTAGCGTTAAGTTTTGTTTTGCCAACAGCCTATTGAAACTCGTTTCATTAGTGAGAAGAAAGACTTTATTTGCGCAACGTCTTTTCGAATTACTTCCGCTTGATCAAATAAGCCGGTTGGATTTATTGTCAAAAATGAGTTTTTCGTTGGATTTAATTGCTTCACATTCATTTATTGAACGTATCCAATCTAAGTTGAATTATATCAATTCAAGATTAATTCTCGTAAAAATACGCTTCTTTTTTATATTTATTAAGCTGGAAATATTATTAGCATCATTTATTGTAATTGGCAACATCAATGAAGCACACATTCAAATTGCTGATTCGATATTATTAGCTCATGTAGAAATAAAAATTAGCAAAATAAGTCTAAAAATCCACCATAATTAACGTATTAGAACCTCTGTCTCAAGCAAATTCATGGGACACGAGCAGTTAAACGATCCCACCCGTGATGTTGTCAAATGTTAGCACTACTGTTCCAAATCTACCAAACTATTTCAGGTTATGTATGCCCTGTGAAGCAGAAAACTGTTAGAATATTACAAACCCGACCCGACCGTGCGCGAGAACAAGGCTGTCACATTCTGTCACTCGACCCGAAACTGGTGGAAAGTTACACGCTTTCATTTTTATCAGTTCATGTTTTGCTATCAAAATAAAACGCGAAACAATGCTGTTCACCTTCAAAGCGCGGCCGTAACTACTACTCCGTTTCGATTGTGATTCAACGCGGCCATTAGCTAAATTAGTACCACACACAATGGGCTGCCGAAGTTGGGTGGAATTTGAAATATTATCAAAAATTGCGTTATTAGTCGTACAATGAACAATCGACTAGTTCCGATCTTTAACTCGCCGTTAGTTATTATGGCCAGATATGTATTTATGCATGGGAATACTAGGCTGGGACGGAGGATCCCACACATACAGTCTGTTCAATAGAAAATAATTTTATGATATAGAACGGTCAAAATTATGAATCTTAAACTGAACCACTCCAGAGAGTGTCTTGAGGTCGTTATTTGACTAGCGTCCCTGAATGCTTCAGTTCTCAGCTGCTTGTACGTGTGGTATGTCGGGAGATAGTAGATAGTAGAGACACTTTTCATCATCCCTTCCACAGGAGTCATCCACATGATTCCCACCGCAGTTAGTACAGTTCATGGCCAGCGGTACAAAAGACGTACAGGTAGACGAAACTTGTCAAAGAGGAGGAAGTTAGGTAGGGTAGATCCGGCGATGGCCATCCGATAGGAGTCTGAGACGACTTATGTCCACTTTCCGTCAGCTGCTACTGATGCTGAATGTAAACGATTGCTCTGCAGTATCTTGTGAAACACTGGGTCTTTAAAACAGACAAACCCTTGCTTCTGCAGATTCTCGCAATTCACAGCTGGTAGGTATACGCTGTACTCCCTCGTAAAGTGCTCGCCAGCTTCACACTATTTATCACCACCCGAAGCATATCAGTGCGAGCTTTTGGTGCTAGCAGCTTACAAGATGAGATGCACTGTCACCACTATGCTGGTCGAATAACGGTTAACGTGCACACACAAAATTTCAAAACCTCGAAGAGGCGGAAAATGGTCAAGATAGCCTTGCAAGCTTTGCATCACAGCGCTACATCACAGGGACTGAAAAAAAAACGTATACACGCTCTGTGAGTCACTGTGCGAATGACATTCATGATCTTGTTCATACTTCAAGCAATTCAGTCGACAGTCTTAGTGATTTATTGTGAACTGATGCACGAAATTCGGAACATTACGCCGGTTGGTTGACATTCGTTGGCGTGAATCAGTTTATAAAACCAAAAACCATGAGATATTATTTTGCGCATTATATTTTTTGCATGTGGACTATTTCACGAAACTCGGAATGCTATTGATGGATCCATTCTTGCCTTATGAACTGGTTCACGATTCATAGTATAATGGAATGGAGATTAAAAAAAAATGAATCTCTAAAAATAAGAATGTTTAATAGTGAAACGCACGAATCAAACCACAGTAAATCTCGTGATTTGTAACTTGCGGTTAAAATTAATCGAATACTTAGAGGTTGCAGTAAATCCAGTCCCTCTGTGCCTTCGGAGAAAATGAAGCAAATTTGATCATATGCAAAATCCGCATCTGACTCAGTTCTGTACCGGTATGAGGTAATACGACTCGCAAATCTTCGAATCATCCACTGAGCTCTTGACGTCTTCCCATCATTGTTTGTGCATCATCTTTCGGAAATGAAAAGTAAATTCTTGCAAATGAACGTTTAAAAATCAAGACATGCACAAGAGCATACAGACGGATTGAATAGAGCTGTTTCGCTTGTCCGCGACGTGTCAGCTGAGATGAGGGGTAGGGGAACTGTGGGAAATAGGGACAGGGGAGGTAAGACGGTTACATGGTTATTTTAGGCATATGACTTTTCACAGTCAAATGAATTGTATGTGTATCCTATCATTATGGATAACATTGAAATATGAAAAACTCAGTAGGCCTTGAACACGGATAAACGTGTGCAATTTAAACAAACATTGAAAATCAGTAGTGCATCTTCGTGCGGGTGTAATTTTCAAGTTTCTGATTTTAAGGTTTGTTGACAAAAACTTGCTTTTCCTGTGTTATATTTAAGTATAGACGTAATAGCCCATCTTGCCCCCAATTCACCTACTTTTCTACATAGGAACACTGCCAATGACTCGACGCTCCATTAATCGCTCTGGTAATAACTTTTTCATGATCACGTTCATCGCAAGAATGTTATTGTTTTAATTCAAGCACCTGTTCTGTTAGCTGCTTCTCGTCGTTCATAGTCGAGACCGAGTAGCAACGAACAGTAGTGAGTTGCGCGTCGCTTTCGAAAATAATCTCCAACCGCTCCCGGTGCGAGGGAGTTCGACATGCAGTGAGTGGCATACTAATTGGTTGATTACAGGTGCTCGGGGATGATGCACAGCGATAATGACAGAGAGAATGAGACTAGAGTATGGTATTGATTACTTTTTAAAGTTGTTTTCCATTTCTCTTTGGCAAATTCTGGAAAAATTATTTTCTTTATATGAAGTACTAGTTAATACCAGCCACGCATTGCTGCGACTTTCAACGAAATAGGAACAAAGCACAATTTGTTCCGAAACGTTATCTGGCAGGCAGAAAATCCAACCTCTAGCCATGGCTCACAAATACCCTTTATTAGAAATGTCTACTACGTATAAATTTTTACCGCAATCGAATAAGCCGTTTGGGAGTCCATAAATCACATACATCGAAGAACCCGGGGCTATTCGGACCTACCTAAGTAAATCACCTTTTAGGTGGATGAAAGAATTTGGTAGATGAAAGAATTTGTTGGTAAAAGGTCCGCAAGCCGCTGAACGGTGGTTGATGGAATAGGGGGTTCGAATAGCCCCGTACACTCATTTCGCATAAAAGTGGTGAGCCTCAAGCTTTCTAAAACACTTACGTGATTTTTTCACTTTTATTTGTTGCTTTAATCATGGTTTTACAATTATAATGATTTTTGTTTTGAGGGTGATAATAAAATGGAACATCTCCTTTCTAAAAAAACAATGAATTAGATTCAGCTGTCAAGATTAATGTTTTACAATAGCGGTTCCACGAATATGTACGACAATCAGAAAGTCTTGCGATCTTCTGAGAAATCGAGTGGATCCGAATTACTCCCACTGTCTTAATAGCCCCGGGTTTCCCCACAAGCATTGACTTTTATACGTATAGATAAATATTGAACCACTCTGGCTATAATCTCTCAACCTAAAAAATCACATTTTCATCATTCCCCTTATTCCACAGGTCTCCGTGTACATTTACTACGAGTCTCTCTGCCCGGACAGTGCCAAATTTATCAACCAGCAGCTTTACCCGGCGGCCAAACAGTTCAAAGACAACATCGATCTGAAGTTTGTCCCCTTCGGCAAATCGTCCTACAGAACGCAGGGTTCGGACACAATCTTCGACTGTCACCACGGTCCGAACGAGTGCTATGGCAACAAGGTTCATGCCTGTGCTTTGTATCACATCCAGGGTAATTCGTTCCAACCGAACAATACTCGCGACGTGTTGATCCTGGAGTACGTGAACTGTCTGATGGAGCGAGCCCAGTTCCAAGCCGGCGAATTTCCCGGTAAGGTGTGCGCCGATATGCACGAAATCCATAACTGGGATACCATAGAGCAGTGTGCCAACACCACCGAGGGCAGCAGTCTGCTGAAGAACTACGGAGATGAAACGGCTAAATTGCAGCAACCTCTGAAGAGTGTTCCGACCGTCGCTTTCCGACAGGTATTTGAACGTTTTTTTCTTGTCCGAATTTTTAAATTATATTTAATGTTTACTCATTTCAGACATTTGATGCCGATAACCAAAAGCTAGCGGTGGAGAACTTCCGAGCAGCTTTGTGTAAAAATTTGAAACCATCACCAGTTGAGTGCCGTAATATTCCGGGAAGTGCTCCTGCAGTCGCTTCATTTGCCCTGGTTACCCTTCTGTCTGTGATCCTTACACGCATGTTCTAATGGAAGAGAAAGCCGCCCGCAGGTGCTTAGCTTAACCTGTACTTCATCTTCCAACGTGGTGCATTTAACTGTGTTACTATTTCGAAGCGAACTCCGTCCATACTGTTGTAAACAACATTGTTTTCGTATTATCAGAGCTGTATTTTATCAGTTGTAAACGTACAATAAATTGAGAAATAAAGTGACCTTACTTGATTTTAAGAACCGTACAATCAGTTGCATACACACGAATCCTTGACGTTGTTATTAATCCAGCGCAGAAACCGGCTAACTCTAGTGTACACACCGGGGAAATTCTTTTGGGCACAAGCACGTCCCCACGAAACGATACCTACCAGCTCGTAACGACGGGTTTCGTTGTTGAACACTTGCAGCGGTCCACCACTGTCACCCTGCCGATAACATCTCAAATATCAACCACAAACTCCCATGAACAAAAAACAAACAATCAACTACCTGACAGGAATCCCTTCCTCCTTCGATAAATCCAGCACAGATCATTTTATTTGTAATCCGAAACGCCCAATAACCCGATCGGCGACAATTCCCATTCGTTAGAATGGGCACCTGTAGCTCTTGCAGCGTATCCGATAGACCACCGAGGGCCGTTTTGCCCCAACCGGTTACCACCGCCGTCTTGCCTTCGTAAACACTGTCATTCGCTTGGGGTAAACAGATCGGTACCAACCGATCGCTGCTTATCGTAACCGGAAACGTTAACTCCAGCAGTCCGATATCGTTGTTGTTGGAGAGACTGTTGAAGAAAAATGTTTTGATCGATTTCACGCTACGTTCGACCGAGTTCGTAGTAGGCTGGGTACGGTTGTGAACCAACAGCTGGACGCGAAATCGGGCCGGACTGAGCCGAACGACGCAGTGTGCTGCGGTAAGAATGTAACGATCGGTGACGAGTGAACCACCGCACGTGAAACGGTTGTTGTAGTACAGTGCCGCCATCCAGGGGTAGGTGTTTTCCTTGGCCATGCTTCCGCCGATGATTTTCTCTAGGGGTTCGGCGTTGCCGCACTCTAGAATGTAGTGGGATGTAACATTGGAAACTATTGTGGAAATGAGAGGGTCGTTTACTGCATTCGGTACAATTCAGCGCTCGTGTTGTCGGGACTTGTTCGGTTCCGTTCGGAAGGTCGGTTGTAGACTCCATCGTGAAGTCATCCTGGGTAATGTCAAAGTAATCAGTCGTTGGGGCTGATGGAATCTGCTTGAACACAAATGATGTTAAGTTAATTTTGATGAACGAAAGCGCACTGCTATGTCTAACCGTTTCCGCGTACTGATTGGTGATACTTATCGCTTCAACGATCTTTGCCGATATCACAATTGATAAAAAGGTAGAGATATCAATTATACTGATATTTTTTCGGAACATCGCAATCAACGTGTGCGAATTGGTCAACCCTTGGTGAAGAACTGATCTTCTATATTCATTTTTGGGGTCATCTGTTTCAATTTCGTTTTCTACTATTATTCGGTCGTGTCTGTCTTTCGTGATTCTGCGTTGTGTCTTGGAGATTGTATAACGGGACAGGGGTCTGGGCCAATAATGCATGCTGGATGATCGCTTATAAGTTTAATCGCTTGATCGATATTCATGAGGGATGGATATTTTGTTTGCTCTCGCTTTCCTGTATGTCTACACCGAATGCACTTTAAAGTAAACGGGGAAGGACGGTTGAATTCATCACAATAAAGTCTATATAAAACCGGTAGAAAATGAGTAGACATTGAATCAGTCCCGAAAAACATATTGTGTGTGCGGAGACTGCATACTGTTTTTCGGGAAGTAAAACAAAAATGATACAAAATTGTTCTGCATTGAATGGAATAATTAGGGCTTGTATACAAGGTCTCATTCTCAAGTAAAGAATCAGAAAATTGACATAATTGTTCAAAACCATTTTTTACAGTCCAGTTCAGTAAATTTCGAAAACATCTACTTTTACGGATTAGTGTTTTTGAAGAAGTTTTATAGCATAATACACTCAGCTACTCGAAAATAATTTTGTTGATATCACCCAATTTTTTGGAGAGCTTATTCTTCACTAAAAATATTTAGATACTTGGTGTCTTCAGTAATTGAATCAACTTTGTTGAAGACATGAATCAATTTTGTTGAAGACATGAAAACGCTATGTATTCCGGGTATCAAAGTACAAAACTCCATCAGCAACAGATTTCGGATAAGCTCCTTTGGTGAATACATACACTGCATTTTGAGAAACCGACCGTAGTGAAGGCTAAAATGAGAATATAACCATTCTGAGGAACTTCATTCAATCTTCACGTGAAACAAGGATAAAGTGGTCCATCGCCACTGCCATCGCTCTGTATTGGATATTTAACTATTAATGCTGTGTTAAATCCCAGCTGACTGCAAAAGAAATAATTATCCTAAATTTGTTCCGTACCCTGCTTAAACATATCTATGTACAACACAAACTCGCAAACGAAATTGCGTCACCAAGTGTTGCTTGCATACTTTCTTCCTGCATGTTTGCAAATATACATGTGCTAATTCTCCCTAGTCCACCCAGTGGGAGTTGAACTCGGAGCGGATGTTTATGTTGCAAAATGTTTCCAATTCGAACGCGACAGCACTGGCCCAGTCGAGGGTTTTTGAATCAAGAGCCTCAGTTCCCCGTAATCTATTTATCTTTGGACAAAACAGGAAGTTTACACTGAGCGTCATTTACTTTTACTTGCGGATTTGATAAACATGTGTAATATCCAAGCTAACCCCACTCATGCATGGGAACCATCAGACCGCGCGTTTCGATGCAAAACAGCGCGGGCGTTATCATCCACTTGAGGGTGATCAATCGATGAATAATCGTAACGAAACGGGTTCTGAAGGTTGGATGCTATACTGAATGCAAGTTGACAACACGAAATTCTGTCAATTAAATGCTTTATTATTAACCATTCTCCCTTGTGACGCAAACACAGAACAAAACGAAGAAGGCGGCGAAAATGTGATTATGACATTGCTATACTTGTAATGATTTCGTTGCTGGATTCGAGATTTTATATGGATTTTTAAAATATTAGAGCAAACTTAGAGCAACTCTAATCTAGCAACAAAATTAGTTCTAAACGTTCATTGAATAGAAATGAAGCCTTCGACCTATTTCGGATCTGTTTATCTAGTAACGTTCATTTTATTACAGTTAACGAAGGTAACGCATTCCGCATTGAATAAGCGGAAAATTTCCTAGAGTCGATTTATCACACCCACATTTTCCTGTTAAATCATGTTTTATACTGGTGAACATTTAAAAGAGAAACATCTTGGAAGGCTTTTAGATATACAGTAATGACCAGATTGTTCTACCCTTAACCAAAGATAAACTCAAGATTACTAGGTTCTATACA
This sequence comes from Topomyia yanbarensis, assembly GCF_030247195.1. Classification (NCBI taxonomy): domain Eukaryota; kingdom Metazoa; phylum Arthropoda; class Insecta; order Diptera; family Culicidae; genus Topomyia; species Topomyia yanbarensis. The sequence goes on along the minus strand of NC_080670.1, from coordinate 3,497,994 downwards.
AACGATTGCAAAACTATGGTTTAGCAACCGTGAAGCAATGAACCTAGTAAAAGTGTGCTTTTGCTACCCCCTCGTTGATTGGCGTCGAATGCGTCGCTTCATATTTAAATGCGTTGATAAAGCGTCATGGATACCTACATAATAAACAATGTTGCGAAAATTCTCAGTATAAATTAGGTTCTTTACAGACACAGTTAACCTCTCTTTACTTGACAGTTCACTTGTACTGTTTACATGGACTTGTGGACGACTAGATTCGCTCGAAGCAAATCGTAAAGAATTTTTCTAAGTCCATGTAAACAGTACAAGCGAACTGTCAAAAATGAACACTCAGTTCATTTGTGATGACACCGTAAAGTATTCAATAATGTTCCGACTGGGGAACGGTTGTTATCGTGGAGGGTTACATTACTTGGTTCCTTCTTTGACATTTGAGTTTTCCAGGCACCTGATCGTCTATTAGA
>NC_080670.1:3472030-3497030 GCF_030247195.1 Topomyia yanbarensis | reverse complement strand
AATGCCGCAATTTTCGATAGTTTGTATCAGCCTGGTCATCGTGACGATTCTTGTGCAGAATGCCAGCGGAAAACGTAAGTATATTAGTCGTGCCAGTTAAGCCAGGTTATTCTGAATGCTGAAGTAGGTCGTTCGTCTTTTCGAACTTTGTGAAACAATAGCGATTTTTACGACAGCGAATAGCAGGCCTAGAAATATCAAAATTTTCCCTTTTAAAAATTTCACACCATGGACGCCGAACTACCAAAGCCAGCTTGTTTGACATTTCAAATGAATGCAAACACTTACCTGTATGCGGCAATAGGCAACCCGGTTATTGATAAATTATGTAGACTGACTGTAATTGGTGATAATCGCATGATTGTTGATTTTATTATATATTGCCACTTATTCGATTTTCTTTCAATGTGCACTTTCGGGAAATCGACTGTTACGAAACAGTAACCAATTTGTGCGTTATGATCCAGTTTATTTTGGATAAGAAAATGTGTGAACGGATTAAATCATATTTTTCGTTTTTTTTACATTCCAACTAGTCTTTTTATAAACAATTATAAACAATTATTATGCAATATACTAAACAAGTCTTTCTTCATTGAAGACAATGCAAAATCATTGCGTAACAGCGACACATGACGGATCTATCAGGAGGACAAAAGAGCCTGCCAAGAACGTACCTTCGACACAGGCAGGCTCATTTTTGTGGCTGTCGATGGCACCGTTTGAGACCCTGTACTGTTCACTGTCCCGAGAAGGAAATTAAATGTTGTTTTGCCAACATGTAGCGTGAAGCACAGCAACCACAAATGCAACTGCATAACGAAACCGAATTAAACTGCACCTCTTCCTCTTTCGCTCTTTCGGTCTATCTGTCCACCGTAAGGAAGGTTGAGGGTAGCAAATAAATGAGCACAACGCTTGACGCGACGGTGGAGTTGTCGTATGCTACAACGACAACAACAACATCAACAAAAGACAATGTCACTCCATTGCTTTCCGCTGCTTCCAACAGGTTGTGTACGGGGGCCGTGGTTTGCCGGATGAAATGAGACGATTTGAAAGAAAGTGCAGCAAATTCAATTGATGCCGGCATACAAACGACGGCAAGTAAGCCACCTAATAAACCATATTATGAGCAACTGTTCACTAGCGCATTGTCGTGTGCAACAGCAGAGTACTTCAGTTCTGTTGTAGATGAGATACATTGTGATGTACAACAAGGAGTACCTGTCCTTGATGATATAACAAAAGGTCGAAGGTAACAAATGATCGTATGTGACGAATGGCTAAAAATAAGTGAATATCTAGATTGTATGACACAAAAAATCTAAAAGAAATTAGTAAATGAACGAATGTTTAAAGAACAGCTCATGCTAAGAACAAGGATAATATGGAATAGATAATAAATTCATATTAAATAGTCACAAAATATTTATAAATCAAGAGAAACTTTAATCGAAATGAAAGTATAAATATCAATGAAATAAAAACAGCTCATGATATAAAGAAGGGTAATATTAAATTGAGATCAAATTAGCATTAATCAAAATAGCTACTTGACGAAAAACAGTTCACAGCATAATCATCATCATCGTCATCGTAGCTTTACAATCCGGATGTTTCGAATCATGATCGTATGAATTTTCTACGACTATTTTGACACTCGATTGGATGCGTCATCCAGTGTCATATGTATTTGGAATTTGGAGATCGACTTTGAGGTGCAAAACCACTAACTTGGCGGACCAAATAAAACCACCCATAGCAATGGGATTCATGTAGACTTAACTGAAGGCTTGTAGAAGAATCATTCTTTCATGTGTCATGTTGTAAACTGTTAGATAATTTGCTATTAACTGATAGAATAAATTGTTTATTGTGGAACCAATAAGTCCAAATCTGTACGTTTAAGCTTTGCACAGTGTTTACTCAATAAAGTAAAATAACAAGAATATTGCATTTTCAACTAACCGAACCAAGCATCGTAGATAATTCGATCAATTTCGCTCCGCAGCTCGTTTGTTCAACTCAGGAAATGCGGGGAAATTTTAGTAGAAAAACAGCGGGAAGCAATTTCATATCAGGTACGATGATGGGTTAAATCTTTGTTCCGGCTGTGGGTGGTAAAACGATAAATATGATATTGCACACAATGTGCAAGTGGTTGGTTGTTTGCCGGAGTTTTCTTGAATGGCAGTGATTTCTTCAAAATACAAGGTCAATTAAATTTTTTGGCAAATGCAAATGTTCACGAATGGTCACCTGCTTTGTGTCTAGTCCTTTCCGCTTCATTATATAACGAAAGCCCCAGCCCATATTGTCGTTTTAATTATATTATCTTCTGAATAACGATCTGGAAGGACAATGATCATAGTTGATATACAGGCATCCAGAAAGACGGTAGTGTCAAATCAGAAAGGAATAAAGTGATTTTCATTTTTCACATTTGGTTAGTTTTTTGATTCAAACACAACTTTGCGCGATGCTTAGTTCAATGTCATACTGAGTCATTTAGAATCAACTTGTCAACGTTATTTTACAACGATATCGATTAATAATTAAATTAAACTAAAAACCTTACACTCAAACAAAAAAAAACAACCAATAGATAATTTTCTCACGCAAATTTCCCATTCGCAGGAGGCTGTGCCGCATTCGGTCACGCTTGCTACGGAGGTCACGGTAAGCGTTCCTCATCATCATCGTTACCAGGGGAGAGTTTTGTGTACCCGGGTGGAAACGAGCGACTACAGCCAGCAGATCTACCTTCGCTACCATATCTGAAAATTGCCCTCCTGGATCGGAGCAAGAGTGTAAATGCCGCACCCGAACTGAGACCACTAACCGCGGTGGCCGATGTCGGTGGCGGTAGAAGTGGGGAAATTTTCGCAGTTAGAGATCCGTTGGTGACTCCGGTGGAACAGAATAGATACGATAATGGGGTTCGATTTGCGATGAATGCTTTCCTGAGACAGTTGGTAGGTGATTTTTTTTACTATATTAATCGAATAGAAATAACTTGTTCAGTTTCTTATAGTTGGAAGGAAACCGTGCCGCAGCATTTCAGCGGCAGGAATCGGAAGCCGAGACGGGCTCTCAGCTAATAAACAACGAACAACAGTGAGCGTCGTCCTCCTAATTTGTGGCTAGATGAGGGTGATCAGGACGGTGTCCTCTATGCTAAAAAACTACGAAAACCGGCTAACATCGTCCTCGGATATTGAGCGAAAATGAGGTTGTTTGCTGTTGGTGAAACGAAACGGAAATTTGTTTTAATTTGAGCAGCGAGTTTTTAATCCATCTCAGTGAGTTTGTTCCATTTTCCGATTCGTTTGTTCTGAAACTTTGGAGCTCTAACTGAAATAGTGAAATTATAAGGGGAATCTACAGACTCGTGGTGACGAAAGAGGAAGCGAAATACACAGTTTGTTATCAATAGAATGATATGGGCAAAAGCCAAACCGAGTCCTGCTACAAAACGTACGCAAATACAGAGAAAATGAAAGAAAAACTATGTCAATATGCAAAAGTTGTTGTTTACTTTAAATATAAATTGTACCACAAAAAATGCACAAAAAAAAATAAAACTAATAACAAATAGTTGAATGAAACTTGTAAGGCTGGAACAGTTTGATTCAATTATTACAAAAACATAGCTAGTAATCAATTTCATCCGAATATGATATATCCACTCTCCGAGAAGTGTCTTTTACTCCATTGGAAGTGAAGAATACTTCCATATTGTCTATGTTATCTGTGTCGTTATTTTCTTTATCCCTAATCTAACACTTCCTAATCCTTCTCATCGAGAAAATGATGAAAAAATATCACGGCAAGGCACAAATCTCCGATAACATGGGGAATGCGTGTCATTTGAGCCAGTCGCTACTGATAGCTGAACTGTGGGCCAGTCGCTACTGATAGCTGAACTGTGGGTAACAAAGAAATGCTTGCCGCAAAGATTTTACTCAAAAGTATCGTGTCTACGTACCTGAACGGGCAGTTGAGATCAATGGAGTAATCATCCAATTGGGGCGCAGACATGCAAATATCTGCAAAAGTATGGGGTACTCCATGCTGAGGTCAGTGAATATTCTGGACTGTAAGCAATTGCGTTCCGTAAACATCGCAGAGAATAAGAAAACTTCTTCTTCGTGGTCTTCGTTTCTGGTGACCTTCATCGGGTCAGCTTCAGCTTTGACAAAGTTTGTCCTCTTGGACCGGATTCATCTACCAGTCCGCCTAGTATGGCCCGGGTCATAAGCTGCATTCTTTGCAAATAATTAGCTACCCATTGTAGAAACAAGGCGGTCAAAAGTGTCCCTACTGCAGGGGATCCCGAATATCTTCTAAATATACCCCGCATACAAACTGAACGAGAAAAAACTGATGCGATCCTTTAAGGAACGTTCCAAGTGGTCTTAAACCGACCACGTCTATTATCTGTTTCCTTCTTCAATGTAAAGTGTGACCCTGATGACCTCACGATTCCTCGTAAAAACCCGAGAGTCTCAGGGACACGATCTCTTCTTGGGTCGCCAAATGGAACACCTCAAGGAAGTGGTCACAGCAATTCCCGTATTTTCTGGAGGACTTCATCTGAAAATACTTACCAGGTTACCTTTAAGCAAAGGTTCCTTGTTATTACTAATGTAGATGCGGACTCTCTAGGTAAGGTGGGCGCAATAGAAGGTGACATCTATGAAAGACTCCAATGAATTTTTCAATATTCAGCGTCAGAGGATACTCAACAATTGGCAAACTTTGTGGAGCAACGAAGAACTTAGACGATGGCAACATTCTATTATAAAGAAGGCATCAACGAAGACTTGGTTCAGGCAGGTAGATGTGGGTCAAGATTTCCGAGGCGCATTTTCGACGTATTGGGCTCGCAAAGAGTAGTGATGAGGGCTACTAGCGCTAGTGATGAGGGCTACTGTGACATCGAGCACGTTATCTGGGTATGTGACGGGTATTGTGACACCAGGTCTCAGTCCAAGGATGTGACTGCTTTCGTCATCACCCCAATGCCTGTTTTGACGGAATGATGTGATGCCTTTAAAAAAAATGTCTTAGGCATAAGCCTCCGTTGCAAATAGAAAATTTTCCTAGTTTCAATTGGGTAATAAAATCTGATCCTCATTTCTCTTAATAAAAATCGATTGTACCTTTTTGTTGTATATCGAACTGTATTTTCATAGTTTTAAGATAGCTTTTATCAAATATAAAAATAATTTCAAAATTGTAATTCTCTATCCTAAAGAATCTTGAAATGTAAAACAAAGAAAAAAAAAACTGATAAAAAAACCGATTACCCCCACGGATTGATACGATCTAGCCGAGCTTTGGCTCATAGCTTCGTGTGGAAGGATTTGGGGATCATATAGTGTACAATGACTATAATTGGTGATTGCAACGATTTTTGTCGGTAATTGCTTATAATGCTGTTCGTCATAATTTCTAATGTTTCTATGTTTTCGAGTCTGTGCAATTAGTCTGTGCTAAACCAGGAATTTTGTTCTGAAGCAAAGAATTCGAGTGATTGTATGTTAACGTTAACGTCGCATGCGGGACCAGATTTGTATTGTCGAGAAGAACACGAGCGATTTTATGTTAACGCTTGATCGCGTGGGCGCTTTTTATGTCCTGTTTTATGAATATTCCGGTGGGAATGTTCGCACGAGCCATTCTAATGTTTAATTTTGAGTGAGCGGTTCAACTTAAGAAAGGAAATGAGCTCCCACATCCCACTGAGGTTTAGGTTTATGACGCCGTGCGACTTGTAATCTTGTAGTGTAAATAAATTCAGTATTTTTGTTTCATTATCGCGCGAGAGTGGGCGTTTGTATGGTGGTACATGAGCCCGCGTTTATAAATTTGTAAGTGCTACCACATTGGCTTAATTGTTAGGACGTTGCGATTGCGAAATCGTAGGCGTAGGTATGCGTGAATGATTGCGTTTGCGCCCGGGTTTGTATTATCGCGAAGAGCTCGAGCATCTGTATGTTATTGTGAGCGTTCAATTAATTTTGTGGCCATTTTCATTGCATATTTTTGTTTTCATTTGAGTGTCGCCATTTTTCAACATATTCTCGTCTTTGTGTTCTTTTGAGTGTCGGCGAGAGCGAAACAACACATTAATTAGACATTAATTCAGTAAAGGTTAGATGGTCTTACGACTCGTATACTACAATATATGAGATAGATATTAGATATTGTGACAATCATGCGATGAATTATTGAAATGAAGAATGAGAAAAGCAAAAATATACCACACTTGAAAAAGAACATAAGTATTCCAAGCACCCCTTATGTCGCGGTGAAACAACCGACTTCTAACGGTAGGGTCTTCGCTAAGCTACAAATCGCATTAATCGCTCTCTGATTTGCTTTGGACTATTCCACAGGTTTGTTTCGCTTGGGATGCTGCTGTTCGAATCACGGTTCACATAATTGAACGTACCTAATCTTCATGAAAACTGCCTTTTCTGTTTGGTAAATTAAGGAATATTTTGCACAAACTTACCTTTGAAACCGGCTGCAAACCAGGACTTCAAATATCGCCAACACAAATGACGGAAACAAGCCATTTTGTATTGCTAATAATAATGACAGGCATGTTCATGTCAACAGAGATCAGTAGATTCAATAATAACAGTTATTGATGTGGTTCACAAATCACAACCGCACCCTACAGTTTTCCCTCATTTAGACGAATATCAAGGAAATTACACAGTAGTTTGGGTGAATCTTTGCACACATTTGGGTAAGTCGTGTAAAGTGTGTTGGTCTATATATCACGAAAGATTGCATGCAAGAAAAGCTTCTCGCTTCCAATGTACAGTTCAATATACACCCCCAGCTGATGACATGAACTATCCCTTGGCGCCATCTCAGTACATGCATGATTCCGATGGATACGCATTTTTTTAGTAAAAAATCAACTATCATTCTGCGTCAAACGGATCATTGAACCGTTTTTGCTCTTATGATAGAGTCAATGTGTGAGGCTATAAATCGAACCCAAATCGGCTGCATTTCGGCAACTCGCGTTATTGATGGAGCTTCAAACATCGCTGAGAAAAGTTTGCAAATTCATGGCTTACTTGCTGTTTCGAATTAGGTGATGTTGTCACGACAGCTTTTAAACTTTTGCTAATGTACAAGAGGGTGCATCTTTTCGACCTTTGAAAGCTCCGTTACAACTACTCTATTGCTGATTTCGTTTTTAGAATCGAGTCGCTCTAGGTTCGCTCTGAGCTGTCACTTTTGTATGGGTTTTGTAAATATTAGAGCGAACCTAGGGCGACTCTGATCTAAAACCGAAATCAGCATATGTCAACTCCAATGCAAAGCTACTTTGATCAAATTAAAAATCATTTTGAAAAAATCCACGCATACCTTTCGCATTAGATAGTTCAAAACACGATTGTAAATGTCACCTACATATTCAGCAAATTGCTATTTTGGCCACAGCCAGCATTGTAATAACAGGTACACGTGCATTCGTTTGCTCGGTAGCCAAATGGAAAAGATAAACATCCTTACGTTTGTTCACGACGAAGGCGAGATTTCACGTATCGTAAATGAGGATACAAACACGGGTCGCATATCGAGAAATGAAAGTCACATTTCTTTACTTTGCAACCCCTCTCCCACAACAATCAATATATCTCGAATGTACAAGGTCATCGAGATTTCTATTTACGGACCGCCGATGGTTTACTAGGAATCAAATTTCACCTTTTTCTTCGCTCACAGTTCGGAAGGGTTAACGATCTTAAAGGTAAACTACCGGAAAAATGGCTGCTGTGGTTTCCATCGAACCGGAATGATTGACTTGACTGCCGCAGACTTCGAACACACCACGGGCTCGACCTGCACGCCAGCCAGTATACCCCACACATGTCGTCACACATTTTCACACCAGCATCGATTCCACCAGTTGCGCCGATTTGGTTGGCTCGGCGAAAGGCTCGTGTAAACAAAACCTCATGTTGTGGCGCTGGCTGTTGTTGTTGTGGTGTTGGTGGTTATGGCAGTAACTCGTGCAAGCTTGGAAGGACGGCGAGGAAAACCATCCTACTGGTTTGAGCGCCAGTCAGCACACAATCAGTCAGTCAGTCCATGCAGTGATGGTAGTAGGCGAGGGAAGAAAGCCGAACGAAAACAACACCATCAGATGAGGGCTCCATTCATGGTTTCGTTCGTCTACGCTGTATGGCCGACCATGCGACCCCACCCACTCCCGAGAACGGATTTGCGTGTGGCGGAAGGTTTGACGGTCAGTGCGACGGGTGATGGTGGGGACGGGCGGCTCATCCGACGGCAATTGATTCGTTTGCTGGAATCGTGCGTGACTGTTCCACTTTCCCGGGGTGAACTGAACAATATTATAGCGCTGCGGGATGCAAATATGTTTATTAGTCACACTTATCGGTTGTTGACGGAGTAGGCTGTGTTGTTTTAATTTCTTATAAAAAAAATGTACAGCAAAAAGTATAGCTCTAACTTCTAAGAAGGTCAGAGGATCGAATCTTAGAGCTTTTATAAAGTTCATCTTCAAATACTTTCACCTCACAATGCAAATTCAGCAAATATTTATTATTTGCCAATTAAATTTAACGACTGGATATCGGATGAGAAATAACACAACAATCGAAAATGCGCCATACATGAACTGTGCAGTAATACTTCGATATAGAAATGTCACACTTTTCGTCACCATAACGCAGTAGAGTCATTTTTTTATTCAACATCAAGGTCAATAAAAGTGCTACATGAGCTCAAAACTCCCTTATACGCAGCTTAGTGATCGTTGTGTGCGGTGAAGAGTAAAGTGATGATAGTAAATTGATGAATATCCTATACCAGTTGGTTATTCGATTCCATCACTCCCTGGGGCACATCATTTCACCACATAGTCGGTGCAGCACTTGGTCGTCTTTCAGCGTTGTATCCGTTGTTTTCCCCGACAGAATTTTTCACATAAATTGAACGGTAGACCGCGAAACATTTGTGCTTTGACACATATGGTTGAAGGATCTTATTGGATCTTATTGGTTTCATGACACTTGCAAATTAATTGCTCTCCTTTAAAAAAAAACTTTGCAGATCGAATTCTATCGTTTCCACCCTAGACTTTCGTATCTATGGCAACGCTTTTAATGAGATTATTTTATTGCACGCAACACGTACTTTTTATGTTTAAATATAAGACTCAGCTTTTTCGCGCTCAAAAAAAATCTTTTCCAATTAAATGTAAACAGCCAGCGATATATTTTATGGCGAAAGGTTCCAACCTCGATGATAGGACACCCACCCCCACCTCCTTCAATTCCTTGCCACCCACTATCTTTCGCTCTTTGGGATGCCATCAACAGATTGTATCGCGGTAGAACACCGAATCGCACGACGCGACAGAGAAAAAAGTGTACTACCTATAAGTCTGCATGCATTCGGTCCTATAAAGAAACCGGTCGCTAGCTGGCTGCCTGACTGTATTTGTAACCCGTATGTGGGTGGGGGTGTGTATGCGTGTTCGGACAGGCGGTTGAGGGATTCGCCTCGAAGGACATTCGTTTGGTTTGCCGCCGGCTTACAGCAGTGTTTTGGCTGACTCTGGCTTTAGCCTGTTCGATCACCGCATTTCCACGGCGGTTTCAGTCCTGTCGCTGAGTTCGACGCGGTCGTTTCGTCCTTTCGGTTGGTGTTCCATTAGTGGGGCGTTGTGGTGTTCTTTTTTCTTCTTTACTAGCTGCTTCCTTGGATTATCAGTGCGCCATCGGATTGGCGGGTTGCAGTAGATACAACTTTCGAGCGGATTCTCTGTGGGAACGGTGAGAGTGGAAAGAAGATTCACAGGTGCTGCAATTTATGTACATATAATCTAATTTTTATTCCAACGGCGAAGTGTGGGCCTCGCAGGAGACAGTGTACGTTAGAATAGAAAGTAAAAAGTTGGAATTTAAAATCAAGACTAACGTTATCGCATTGACTAGTGGGAGGCGGTTTAACACACAGTAAAAGATCAAACGTTATACCGTTTCGATGCGAATGTCCCACTGCTTCGAAATTCGTGCACCATCAAATTTGTCAACGTATATTTATCTGAAAGTGTCCTAGCGTCTTTATTGAGTCAACTTTTCCACCCTTTAAACCACGTATATGGCACCCCTATCCCATTTGTATTAAACTGACATAAGTCAACATCTCAGCGCGCACACAAATTATGGGCCCCACTGACAGTTCAAATTGTTCTGCTTGTTTTGTTCGAAGCTCGATTTTCACTAGTCAGGTACTGTATACCGTACAGTACCTCAATTTTGAGACATTTGTTAAAAAGTCTCAAAATATTAGATAGCTGATTGAAGAAATGTGTTGTTTTGGACATGTCGGCGAATAACATAAACTTTACACCATGGTGCACCAACAAATTAAATGAACTCGACTATTATAGAATTGTGTTGAATGAAAGTGATTCTGTTTATTGTGGATCGACCCTAACGCGACGTTTTAGATGTTGGCATAGAAATCATGGCAGCGTAGCAGATACCTGCTTTAAACAGTTATTGAATTGCTGTGCTCGAATTGTAGTAGGCGAGAAACAAATGTCACACAGTAACTAGAATTTTTCTTTCGTCTTGTTCACAATTTTATTATATTTTCGCATTGCAGTGATTCAAATAGTGGAAGATATCAATCTCTTTAAAATCTACTGATTTTTTCATAAAGGAAACTAATATCAGCTGATTTATTGTGCAAAAATGAGTGGTCAAAATTCGTAAAACATTGTACATAATTGCAGTCATAAAAACAGAATGCAATTTATTAGTTCTAATACCGAATCTGAAGTATACTTCGTTGAATTCGAAGTAAATTGATCGAAAACTGATTATTCTCACAGGGTAAAGGTTCAAAAGGCCAAATTCGTTTTTCAATAGCCAATACTCAACAAGAATTTGGTAGGTGTCCGGAATTCTAAACAAAGTCATAAAATTAAAAGCTTAAAACATAGAAATATGTGGTAGAAGTAAATTAAAATGATATTAGTATGAATATTTAATTTCCGATGAACGTTGAAGCGCCAATCGTTGGTACTACATTCCACCATTACGGGTGAAGATGGGGTAAAATGCTCCTCTTCCTTTGATCAAAAGTTACTGAAAATTCCTATAAATCATAGTAAACATACCAAAGTTTCACAACCGTACATCAATTGCAGTTCGAGATATAAACAAAAAAAATAAGGTGCTTGTGTGGCTCATGTAATGATTTTTAGCTCATATAAATGGTGTTTACCTTTATATCAGGTTCACTGAGCAATCTGCCCTGTTGTTGCAGTGCATTCTACCCCTCTGGATAAATTTTTATTTTTGCATATTTCGGATATCTAAGATAAGAAAAATATGCTTAAGAAAGGATTTACTCGAAATCAACTTGGTTCGTCTGCTGGAGCTTATCAAACTACCAACTATCAATTTTCATATAAGGCTGACAAAATCGGGTCAAAAAACTGATCAAATCGGGGGCTGATAAAATCGAATTCTGAGAAAATCGGGTCTTTACTGTATTTCACAAGCAGCAATATCATCGTGATCAATATAGTATAAATCAGTAAAAAGTCCAGGAATCAAAATTGGATGAATAATATTCCGAATTAATAAAATTTTAAACCGAATTGCTTATATAATCCGTTTATTTGTTACGACTCGATCAAACGGGTACCTTGCACAGTGCAGAAGCGCTAAACCGTTCCACTATAGTTATCAATACACCAAGCAATCAATTGTATCAGCCAATTTGTTGCTTATCCGCTGCACAAACAGTACAGTATCGCAATGAACCCACAGAAAATAGAAGTGTCATTAGAATGAGGAAAGACAATTTCGATTGGCTTTTAGCAAACTCGTACCTACAGTCTACGAGGTGGACAGGTTAAAAAAGTTGAATTGTACGCCAACTGTGTCGGTGCCAGAATACCCGTCTACCTGGCAGCAGTGATAGAGTATCTTTCCGCCAAAGTATTGAAGCTAGCAGGAATCGCTACTGCCCGTGATAACAAAAATTTGTTTTCTGCAGCTGGCCATTCGAAATGACGAAGAGCGTAACAAATAGTTCTCCAGTGTGACCATGGCCTACGGTGGAGTGCCGCCTAACATCCAGGCCGGTTTGCTGTCGAAGAAGACCAAAAAGAAGGCCTCCATAACCTAAATCGCAATCTTTCTGGCCGAAACAGCGGGCAATTCTTTGCATAAAGGGTTGATTTAATTTTCTCTAATTAATGTACATTTTGAGGATTTCCAATATGTTTATTTTACTACTCTTTCCTTCGTTTTCCTGGTATGTGCCTTTGCATTCGGTTCGCCTACTAATACTCAGACTTCCCATGAACATCGACAAGTTTGCACCTGTGTACAAAATTTCGTGCACGCGTTCAACATCAAACATGCTATGCTTTCGTGTACAGGCTTGCCTCGAGCATCGAATCCAAGCGAACAGTATGCAAACTTAGGTTTAAACATTCTGTGCGTACACCGGGTACGTACACAAGAAAGATACACACAAAACAAAACAAGATGGCAGTAATATTTTTGAAAAAAGTTGCAAATTGGAAAAAAAGGAAAAACGCTTGCTAATTCCATACATATTCCAAAAAAACTAGGTATGTGCAAAAGTCGATAAAATCGTATAGAAATTGTTAGCTCCATTAGAAAACAATGAAATTCCAAGGGCATTGCCGCAGAAAATTTCTTTCCGGGACATGCTTTTTTCGGGAAAACGGTAAAGTTAGCCAAAAAATCATGCCCATCGACTTACTAGGAGATTCTGATGACAATTTATGGCACAAGTTAGAAGGGGAAAACCTAATTCTATTTTACTTCATTGCGGCTATGGCTCTTACCCACCCACTTTTTTTACATACATGCTATAAAAGATCCACGGCTCCGGTAAGCTAACGCATTGAGCCATTTGAAATAAACTAGTTTTCCGATCTGTACATTTCACATCCTTGTTCTCACTTGAGTGCTATGGCTCTAAATTTTTCATGACTTTCTCTACTCGGTAACCTCTAGCTAATTGAAGATCGTTAAAAAGCAAGACGAAGAGAAAGAAAAGTGGGAACATTCGACACTTTTAAGTGTATTAATTTTATACTTGTAAAATTGAACATGGCGTTTGGGCCACTGGAAATATACAGAAATGATCGGACGAGCATCCTGATTCTGTGGCTAACGATAAAAAGAGAATAAATAAGTGCCCCTATTGTTGCGCCATCATTTGACTCAATGCGTAGAATAAAGATGGCAGACACTGCTCTAACCAACGGCTTCAAATAGGTACAATGATAATAGAAACATGGCGAAAATAGGCTCATGACTGAACCGAAACAAAAAAAATTGGCAATAGAAAAGCCCACTACGTTATTTGTTTATGCTTTTCTTCTTTATAACCTCTTGTTTTTTCGACTTGATAGAAGAAAAATGACAACCGCACTCACACATAGAAAAAAATGTGCCCACCTGTATCCGCCTTGGTTGGGTGCATCTCGTGCAAAATTAAAACAAAAAAGAATCCTGCAAGGTAAGAAAAATATGTTCAAGAAAGAATTTACTCTTTACTCGACTTGGTTCGTCTGCCAGAGCCCATCAAGCGAATTTTCATGGGAGACTGACAAAGCCGGGTCCAAAAGCTGATAAGAACGTCAAAATCGGGTCTTCACTGTATATGAGAGCTCAGTTCGCATTTGATAAATCTCCTATTACGTCTATAGAATTGTATCCCTAGTTTTAAAACACCGGTGAATTTTCTCATAAATATTTTTCCCCCGTTTGTGTACCAAACTATATTGTTAGTTTTAAGATAACTGTAAATATTTCCTAAAAAACTATTACTATTGAATTCCTTGTTTTAAAATTTTTCATAAAAAAAATCTTTTGCTCCCTCTCTTGTATATAGAATCTTATTTCTAGTCTTAAGATAGCTGTAAAATTTTTCTCTTTAAAAAAAAATATTTCACCATTGTAACCTCCTAGTTTTAAAATATCCAAAATGTAAAAACAAAAGAATTTGGCACCGCCAAGCTAACGCATTTGTGCCTATCAAATAAACGAAATGAATAAAAAAAAAAAATATTACGTCTATAGTAAATTATTCGAATGTCAACATTCAGGTTGATGAAACATAATGCGTTCAGAGCATTATCAAAATATATAGGTAAAAATAAAATTTTGCAGGACTAATGATTGATTCGATATTAATTGCTGGAATATTAGTTAATATATGAATATAAATTGACCATATTAATACCACATGTGAATATAAATTAACTCATTGAGCATGGTTCACTAAACCTTCTAGTTAAATCGGAACTAGTCTTGCGTTGCAATAAACACATTTTTCGCCAACTGAACAGAATTATATCCATATTCACGTACGTACTGGTCATTTTCTGCTCGAGTTACTGCAAACTTTAGCCTATAAATTGAACCGGCTCCAAATTGGTCCGAACGAAACATTTTTCGCTTCGTCTACCCCGCACCAGTTTGCCAGCCGCGGATATCTAAGCTTGAACAAATAAAGGAATAGCGCGAAAAGGAGAGGAAAAAAATACTTCCGAAATTGGAGTTAAATTTTGCCGGAAAAATATTCATTCACTCACCCCGGGCACGCTCGCAGCCTCCATCCACCCATCATCACACCACGGTCGAGTGAATATTCCTTCATCATCATCATCATCAGCAATTATTTTGATTAAATTATTATTGATCAAAACGCTCCCATCGCAGCTTACCTGGCGGCACACGAACCACCCGCCTCCTGACTGGTGGTCGGTCGTCTAGCTGGCTGCCGCAGACAGGACTCATCTGGTGGAAAATGACTTGTTTGTGGCGGCTCCATTCTCTTCATTTATCATAAACGATCGTAAACTAGACAAGAGAATGGGTTCATATTTATTCGTGGGTGTGAGAGGATGATATGCTTATCGGAGTAGGCTTTAAATTACATAGTTTTTATTTTTCCCGCCGCGCAGACTACGGTTGTACCGTGCTGATTCGAGTGTTCGACTGATGCGAATAATGGACTACGTTAATATTTAAAAATTTAATTGAAATCATTTAAATGAGTATTGATAGCATAGCATAGCAAAAACGACCGCACTTATCGTGGGGTTGTTGATACAGTAAAAACTTTTTATGCGACCGTATAGTTCACTGCACACCTGGACTTAAGGACATTATAGATGCGAGCCACAACATAGCTGCTACGCCACACACACCCCTCTCCCCTGCCTAACCACGTATCTGACATAAGCAAATATAAAAATACGTTGCCACGAAACTGCTACTTAAAGAAGCTAGAATATTTTCCTATACGATCAATCCGAGTTTTGACGGAATGCCATCTGTAGCTCCTATTTTGTGCGAAAATATCACCCCTCTTCACTTGGGGTTTCTTTTCGAAACACTTCTTCTCGTTTTCATTGCACTTTTTCAAATGCACTTTTTTCACACACCACTGCAAAAACACTCGCGAAACTTTAATCGTTTACTAACAAAACTTCAAATTTTCTGCCAATGTGCAGATGACCAAAGGAAAATGTTCGGAAACTCTCATTTGTGCGTTTGAATTTTCACTTCAGATTTCAGTTTTTCCTAATGTAAACAAGCGAGTCGGCTCCTAGCAACGTGGCTTCCACATATCTTCACCTTAAGAAGATACGGGAAACTCACGCAATCTTCATAGGTATTACGGATGTTAGTAGTTTTGTTAGTAGGGAAGGAAAATGGGATAAAGGTTTGGAGTATTTTCATATATTCAACAAAATCGATCATAAAAATTATTATATATCGGATTGATCTCACCAAATTTATATGGGTGGCAGTAGGCATCAGGCACCATCGATTGACTTCTTTCTCCTAGCATTCCACTTATCTGGTTTATCACAGCAATGAAAAATCTGGGGGGTAGTTGACGAAGGAGGCATCGACGGGGACCCGGGTGATAATTCTGACTGCTGACGTTTTGAATAAAGTGACAACATTATTTTGCTCACCTTAAAAAGAATACTTTTGAATGGTTCATTTCTTCAGTATAAAAAAGCCAAAACTTGCGGTACCAAGAACTGTTTTTCAATCGGTGAAAAAATGTGACAACTTTGCGCAAAGCCTACTCCTCTCGCATCATTTAAATAAGTACTGATGTCCGTAACTTCAATCGTAACTATAGAACGCTATTAAGCATTTAAAAAGGGCATTTCGTTAAGTTCAAACGAACTTACTGAAAAACAATTCTTGTTAAAAGTTACTTAGCCTTAAAATTAAAAATAGATTGCGTTTATTTTCTAATAAATAATATTAAAAAACGATCCCAAAGTTAAATCTAAACGGTAGGTGTCAGGAGACTGTTCTCTAACTCACGGCTTTCCCTGATGATATATCCCAATCAACAAGAACGAATTCAATATCGTTATTAGGTATAAAACTCTGAGTTTGACTCAAGTACATTTACAAAATACCGTGCTGCTCCACATATTTCAAGCTCGATGGTGGCGCACGATCCAAAGATACTGACAATTTGCATCAAATTCACAAATGAAAATCGTTCGGTTGTCCTACTCAAACTGTGTGTATAACACAAAACTAAACACATAAGCCTCAGGCAATGTAAATTGACTCGTGACGACGAGTTGATACACAATTTCATTACGTCCAGCAGAGCTGTATTTGCAAACTGCACGTGTACAGATATATGCATAGAGATAGAACATTTATCACAGCTCATACACTGCCTGCAAATAAACTCTACTGCAATTGTAACGCTTGTTTCATCAATAACAACCACGAGTCAAATTCGAAATTATGAAACTCCCTATTGTGTTCCACAGCAATTTGTAAGCTACGATAGGAAATTTATCACCTTATTGGTTTTACTGCAGTTTTGTTTCAATTGATACGTCACCTTGATTCCTGCAGTGGTAATTTGTTTGCCAAAGAAAGTCATAAAACTGTGGTGCGGTCGGAAATTAATTGCATTTTTTTCCTCGGCACTCGGACATCGGCATCAATATAGTAAGATTTATCGTTCTTTTTTCTCCCTCTCGCTCTCTCGCACACCGGTACAAGTGTACATATCTTGTCACCAAAACCCACCACCAGCCCCTAGCCAAGATTAAATATGACAGTGTTGGTGTGAAAAACTGGCGCGAAATGCGAAACTAATGATCGAGATGCTAGTCGCTTGCCGAGGTGGAACCCATTATTGGCTGCATCATTGGCAGCTCAAGCTAAGACAAATTTATGTTCTCTGCAGGGGGAAACTTCTTTCTCCTTCCGGAACCCGGTTGGATTTAGTACTCAGGCAAAGCAAAAGGCGAATATCGAATAAATTGTGTCATTGTCTCATCCGTTATTGCGAATTTCTACTTCCCACGAAAACCGCGGACGATGATTGCCATCATTTGAAAAGGCGGTATATAGATAAGAGAAAGGTATCCTTATCCAGACTGGGAGATGTTGGGAACACATAAATGCAACGCAAATGCCGGTGGTTTTAGGGGGGGGGTTTCGGACTAGATAATCCGTGAAGATTTAGTGCAATTTGTGTGGTGGTGGTTCTGGCTCGACCTAGCAACCGACTACTATGATGCGTGTACATAGGGATGTACAATATGTTGACAGAAGCGCACACTGCTGGCCTTTGATGACGTATGAGTGATTGAAATGTTTGCTTGTAGGTGATTAATCATGTACCCAAATTTACTTTTAACCATGTTTAAATAAAAAAAGCAATCATCATCACTCCACCTCACTCTTTTGAGGCAGACTCAAATATTTTTTGGTGTTTGCAATCGAGCGTGTCTGGTGGCACGCGAATGGATAATTTTTGTTCGATACTGGGGTAATACTGCAGGGGCTTAGCCAGATCAAAAAGATTGTTTGAATTCTGCAAGTTTCAGACATTCCAAAAAGTTTAAAATTTAAAAAAAATATGAAATACCACAGATTTGTACCTATTTTGGATTTAGCTGTTGCTATGTCAGCTTTGAACCGTTTTTTGACGTATCTCAATTCATTTATTGTAGTTTCATAACTTGATTCATGAAGCTGTATCAAGAACAATATCAGACCCGAATATGTGAAGATCAAATAACTAACCCCGGTTGAGTCATTGATCGTATGCTGAGAGGGAAGGGGGAAATCGATGAAAGTCTATTCTTCATGTTAATCCTGAGGCTAGAGAAGATTTACGAAGAATGTTCAAAATATGACGTAAAACTCATCATCGGGGATACAAATACACAAGAGTCGCACAAAAAAGAATTTTTTCAATCAATTTTTGACTTGAAAAACTTTCCACTCAACTACGACTCAACGACAGCGGCCTAAAGTTGATAAATCTCACCCTTGTTACAGCACGTTGCTTTTGTTCTGCACCGTATTTGGCGATTTTCTGCATTTTATAGGTTTCCAGGTTGTTCTATTGATTTATTCTTCTTAATTAGAGACTCCATTTCCTGTTTCAGTTTTCGATTGGAAGTCTGGCTTTTCTGCCTCTTCCTGGCACTTCATCCAAAGAGTACACACTAAGCCAGCCAAAAGTTGTTCGGTAATTTCTTTTGACGACTACCACAGTAAAGTGATATTTTTACGGAGCTTTCAGCAAATTATTTAAAAAATTGCGGTAAAGTTTTCATTTTTTAACGATTTTCTGTAATTTTTCGAATAATTTGCTGAAACCCGCAATATTTTTCACTGAATTTATCAGCACTTCTGTTTTTTTCGGTACAAAAACATTATCCAGTAAAAAACTGACTGATTGTTCGGCAAAATTGTACCAACATTACCGAACCTCGTCAAAAACTTACAAAACAGGTACAGCAAATCAGTTGTCAAATCGCCATTTTCAGAGGAAACTACTGACTGATCAGTATTTTTTGACGTTTGGATAGAACGGATTACGGGGAGTTCGGTAACCGAATTGTTTTACTGAATTGATTACCGAACGGTTTGCTGTTCAAAAACCCAGTAAAATTTTACTGTACCCAGTAATTTAAATTAAGTGTGTAGTGTTTCCCAAACTTGTTTATGATTCACGTGATGAATTCTAAAGTGCCTCACCAAGCTGCGCATTTGGGTTTTCATTTAGCCATGCATCCAAAACCTGAATGTTCACTTCAATTTCAATTCGCTACATTTTGGAAATGAAGAATTTAAACCGTACAAAAAGTAAACAAACAAAAGATGGCAGTCGAATGTACAGCATGCTGGGCTGAGCACATAGAAATTAAAAATGGACAGTCCTAATGACACTGAACAGGTCAAAAGCAAGCGTCAACATTTCTGGAGTGACAGCCAACTCGTTTGTGCCGTTAGATTTATTGTAGCAGGGCGTTGCATTCTCTAATCTATTGTTCATGCGAGTTCTCACATGCTGCTTGGCTTCCCGGACATCATCGGCGTTGATCGCTGAGCAGTGGAAGAAGCATTTGTCCCTTTAATTAACTCTGACAAGACAAAGTACATGGTAACTGGTAGGGAGCGAGGCATTCCGAACGGTGTTGATTCTAAGGTGGAAACAAACTATAGAGTGGTCGATGTCTTTGAGAGATGTAACTGATCGTTACTCCAAACACTTATGTGTCAGACCACGTTCTACACTTCTCAGGGAAAGCTCCTAGTCCTAGTTCGATGTCACACTGATTTATTTTTATTGGTCTTTTCCCATGATTTCTTAGGACTTAAATATTACGATGGGAAGTTCGGTGGCTTAGAAAGGCTTAGTTTACCTCTTCTCATTCGCTTACTTTTCCATCATTACTTAGTTTAAACCTTTTGAATACTTAATTTTTCTGCAATTTTAATTTTTCTGTGCCGCTTTGGTAGATGGTGGCTAATGGCGTTCTTAGTCGTGGTCGTTCCCTTCGAATCTCAACGTTTCGCCTCATGAACCACGAGCTGTAGCAGTATACAAACATGCTGACATCATGAGCCGCAAGAGATATCAACAAAAGGAATGAAGAGTGAGAGAAGAGAGGCGAGATAAATGAGAGATGAGCGCGAACAGAGGTGTTAGAACAAAGAGATAAGAGTAGAGAGAAGAGAGAAGAGAGAAAAGAGAAGAGAGAAGAGAGAAGCAAAAGAGAGAAGAGAGAAAAGAGAAGAGAGAAGAGAGAAGCGAGAAGCGAGAAGAGAGAAGACAGAAGAGAGAATAGAGAAGAGAGAAGAGAGAAGGGAGAAAGAGAAGAGAGAAGAGAGAAGAGGAGAAGAAGAAGAGAGAAGAGAGAAGAGAGAAGAGAGAAGAGAGAAGAGAGAAGAGAGAGAGAGAAGAGAGAAGAGAAGAGAGAGAGAGAAGAGAGAAGAGAGAAGAGAGAAGAGAGAAGAGAGAAGAGAGAAGAGAGAGAGAGAAGGAGAGAAGAGAGGAAGAGAGAAGAGAGAGAGAAGAGAGAAGAGAGAAGAGAGAAGAGAGAAGAGAGAGAGAGAAGAGAGAAGAGAGAAGAGAGAAGAGAGAAGAGAGAAGAGAGAAGAGAGAAGAGAGAAGAGAGAAGAGAGAAGAGAGAAGAGAGAAGAAGAAGAAGAGAGAAGAGAAGAAGAGAGAAGAGAGAAGAGAGAAGAAGGCGAAAAGAAGGAAGAAGAGAAAAGAGAAAGAGAAGAAGAATAGAGAAAATAAAGAAGTAAGAAAAGAGAAGAAAAAAGAGCGATAAAATATTAAATACTATAAGCAATTTAAAAAAAAAAATCACCTATTTCGTACTGGTGCACGGTCGGGTAGGAAACAACATTCGACGAGCAGAACCGCTAGTGCTCTGGCTATGCATTTTGTTGGTTTAATATTCGGTAATGTATCTCGGGTAACATTTAAGCATATTTTTATTACTTTGGTTTCGATTCAGATAACTTAAAACTGATCTAGATCGGTTCTTTATTTTGATAGACTTTGTTTATGTTTGTACTTTGTTCAGATGACCCTAATACTACAAAATGGACGTAGATGGCGCTACAAAGTAATACATGACAGTTACTTCTAAAATGAATTTTGACGATTTTTTCTTTCGATTTTTTACGAAATGTAGCATTAATATCATTATTTGTGACTGGTGACGTGCCCGCTAAACAACTGGCTGGTCCCAGAGTGATGTCTCAATAGTAAGCATAGAAGCTCTGTTTGCCGAGGTGGAATGTGCAACGAAACCGTCTTTGTTTAAAAGATCC
Organism: Topomyia yanbarensis; assembly: GCF_030247195.1. Taxonomy (NCBI): domain Eukaryota; kingdom Metazoa; phylum Arthropoda; class Insecta; order Diptera; family Culicidae; genus Topomyia; species Topomyia yanbarensis. The sequence continues at coordinate 3,475,818 of NC_080670.1, read as the reverse complement.
AAACGCCTGTTACTATACAAAATTCACAGACGGGAAAATTTTTTGGACGAAGTCAAATTTTTGTGCGTAAGGACACAAGACCTAAAATATACTATGTCTTTTTTTTCTTCTTATTTTAATGTTTCGAATTCTCTTCGTCAGTAAACTAACACCAACTTAATGCTTGTCCAACCAATGTGCTGTGTATAATACGTAAAAATATCAAACAGACAACTTTGCTGTAGAAAGATTTTCTAGAACTTCGAATTAATCTAGAAAAGTTACTAGGAACAGAAGCTGTTCAGGCAATACTACTATCTACCCAATATAATTTCCCAAAGACATCAAACCTCCAGGATACATAATCAGATTGCAATTTTTTTTAGTCGAAATTAGCATCTTTTCTCTTTCAAAATTATTTTCTAAACTTTACCGTTTTGGGATTATAGAACATTCCTGGATACGACACTGCCGGTATACAATTTTATTTGTATTCCCATCACGCGCACGACGCCGCCTGATTACAATAGACATTTTCGGAGTCGACAGGCATCGTGTCGGGTGTCGTCGATGCCGGTAGGGATTTTCTGATGATTGATTTATTTATTTTACCCCCAATCCTCGCGGTCTCCCATTCACTAACTGCACTAACCACATTCGCCACTCACTAACTGAGATTTAGTGCGGTCAATCGCCGTTTGTTTCGTGCTTTCCTTGCGGTTGATTTTATGTGCTTTGGAAGCGGATTCAGTTGGGTGGTTGACGGCTGGTTTTTCGGAGTTGAATGTCCTTTTGAATTTTTGCGGCTGCAAAGAAAAACAACTGTCGCGAATCGATGGTTAATGAGTTTTAGGATGACGCCTTCGATTGACTCCAGTTTGATGAATGTTAATTAAGTGATGCTGATAAGTTAATAATAGCACACTGAATTGAGTAGTATTCTTGTTAAAGATAAGGCAAAAGTAACCAAAGATAGAATTGAATGGTAACATTCTTATAGTGTCCTTTGACAACTATCTCAATCATAAACACACCCTCGAGGACACTATTAACCCCATGAGCTTCCAACCATAATCTTCCACTTTTCCCGGAATATAACACTTCCTAGGGCTTCGTAACATTAATCAACTCTTTCCGTTCTACGTCTCTGCCTCGAGCTTCGTCACTCGCGTCTCCATTGAAAGATCAACAAGTAAAGCAACAACGAGAAATACTCTATTCCGAACACAGTCGGCGTTGAACAGCCACCCACTGGGAGGAATATTAAGCTTTTACATTGCTTTCTATTTACAGGCAGCAACGGTCCACCATGAAGCCCCGTCCGGGCGTCTCTCGAGCGGATAGTGCATCAATAAAATCGGTCAGCTCGGAGGACGTGAGTACGGCTAACGCCAAATGGCACGGCAAGGGATGCTGCAGTGCCGAGGCTAAGAATCCGGCATTCAAACGCGGTCGCCAGATTCAGTTGATGCAGATGATCATCCTTCCGTTCATTCCGATCCTGGCACTGATTGTACAGACATCGTACGAGATGATTGACATTGTTAGCTACCGGATGGAGGCGACCGAGATCGAAGGACAAGTCACGATGGCAACGGGCCTAGGCAAAGTGGTTACTAGATTGCAGCAGGAACGTTCGGATGTGGCATTCTTTATCTACACGAACGGGAGCATGCTGCGAAGGAACTTGACCAGGGGGTTTCTTGAGACAGATAGAGCATTGGAGAATATGTCCTCCTGGCCGGATATGATGATAGCTACACTGAACGACGGGAAAGTAACCTGGCTGAATATGAGCGAGTTTCGGGAGGAACTGGAGGAATTTCGGGATAATATATGCTCGGAGAATAGTACGGTTCGTGATGTGCTGCATTGGTACACGACGGTGAACGGAGCTCTGCTGGAACATTTGACCAACCAGATCAAGGATGCTAACAAAAGTGGGGTCTGGCGCTTTTTGTTGAGCTTCAAGAATCTACTGAAAAGTATCGAAAGTTTGGACATTTCGTCGGTGTACGGAATAAATTACTACGGAAGAGGTTTCCTCAAGACAGAACCGTACGTTCTGTACGTCCAGCATGACATTGTGGGTAAAGAACTGCTGAACGGTTCGTTGAACTACATTCCAAAGCTAAAAGCGATGTACAAAAATCTCACTCGTGGAATGCGAAACTATGGGAAAATTAAACAGTGGAGTGCTACGATTCGGATGAATGCTCAAATACCAGCGAATGTGACGACAGCGCGCGCCTACTACGAAGCCATGGCCTCCTACATTGACGAGCTAAGAAAGCTACAGGACAGAGTCAGATGGATCATCAGGTAGGTATTGCATTATTCAGGAGAACATTTTCAAAGGGACCTAAATAAAAATATTCCTTTACGTCATAGTGAAAAGTTTCCATGGAAATGTTTAATCATTCGACATTTTTTCCACCCTTGCAGAGAGGAGGTGCAGAAAGTGCTGCAGAAGGCGGACCGCATGGAAACATTCGGAATCGCCATCCTCATCGTGGTGCTGATTGTGTCCCCTATAATCATCATTTTGGTTCGCAATGCGGTAGCCACCATTCAATTGTACGCGGTGAACCTAGCCTATAAGGCAAGAGAGTTGAAACGGGAAAAACGCAAATCCGACTCGCTGCTGTTTCAAATGCTCCCGGCAACGGTGGCCACCCAGTTGAAGCAGGCTCAAACCGTCCCTGCCGAGTACTACTCGGCGGTGACAATATTTTTCAGCGATATTGTCGGATTCACGGAGATTGCCGCCGAGTGCACACCGTTGGAGGTATGCAACTTAACCAATCAAAAGTAAAGTTTATTTGCTCAATCAAAACTTATTGTTACTCAATTGCTTTCAGGTGGTTTCGTTCTTGAACTCCATCTACCGGATGTTTGACGAGCGCATTGAGTGCTACGACGTGTATAAAATTGAGACCATCGGGGACTCGTACATGGTGGCATCGGGACTTCCGGTGAAAAATGGTGGTATCATCGTTCTGATTGGCCTCTCTCACTAACAATGAAAAATGTGTGCCTTTTTTTAATTGCAGGCAACAAGCATGTATCGGAAATCGCTACCATGGCACTGGATTTACTCGATGCTGCTGGATGTTTTAGCATTCCACATAAGTGAGTTTGTTAGTGTGGATGTGTTACAATTCGAAACCACAGAGTTAAGAATTTAATCCCTTTTCTTAGTTAATGAATGTTACGCAAGATATTTCAAATGCTTTATTTTTAGTGCTAACGAACCCGTTCAGATACGGGTAGGAATCCACACCGGGCCAGTGGTGGCCGGCATCGTTGGAACTAAGATGCCTCGGTACTGCCTTTTCGGAGACACAGTCAACACCGCCTCCCGTATGGAATCTACTGGAGAAGGTTAGCCAATGTTTGCTTTAAATCATTGAAATGCCGGCAAAATATGGAATGCAAAACGATTTTGTCTAGATGTAAATAATTGAGTGCAACCCTCAAAACTCGTATGTTGCGCTCTAAAAGCAATTCTCCAGTAAAACCAGTCAAAAAATGAGCCGCATTTCTGGTTGGTTCTTAGCTGAATAGTGATCCAAAGAATTGGACTACATAATTACTATCCTGATTAAAAAAATTTTCAGTCAGGATCCGGTTAGAGAGCGTAAAGTACGCTATACTTGCGTCCCGCAGTATTAGCTTCGTTGTGTTCGCCATGACGACACAAAGTATTACCACAGCCGTCACACGTACGCTTGTCTAAACACCTTCTTTAATATTCTTTCAAGATCTTACAGGTTAGTTCGCATCCATTTGATGACGCCGAAGCTGTA
>NC_080670.1:3399030-3471530 GCF_030247195.1 Topomyia yanbarensis | reverse complement strand
CAAAGAAAAGGATCTCAACACGCAGTAGCAAACTGCATCAACTTGATCTGGCAAACAGACATTCTAAGTATTTTTTTTTAATTTTCACTTATTGCAAATACTTATCCACGGCTCAGTTGTGCTAAATTATTAAGCCGTGTCAAATAAACATTTTGCAAAAAAAATACTTTAATCGCTTCTGAGACCATCTCAATGGGCACACAAACCAGTAGGTCGACTTGTGCGATCAATGTAACTTTCAATACACTGTCGTGTTAAATATTTGGTGCACTGAGCGACACACACTTACTTCACCAAAAAGGGTTTGAATGCAACAAAGAGTTTGCTCTTGGCAGCTTCCCATTAAGCAGCGACATGGTTAGTACGTAAAGGAAGGATCGACATAGGACAAGAAAGAGTGAGACGCATCTCGACTAAACAATTTTGGTTTCTTTCGACACATCGCAATGATATGATAATAAGAAATAGACAAAAGTTTGTACAATTTGATAGTATTTTGCCTTGTATGTATGTATGTATGTGGGTAGCCACCATCCTAGCTTGAGTCTTGCTCTGCGTGCGGCTCCACTTAACAGTACGCTCAAATTTCGTTACCATTCTGAATTCAGCATACCGCTGTATAAAGGGCCAAAAGGGGGGTGGCAGACCCGTAGGCAATTGCACCTACTCAGTATCCGCGGGAATCAAAGAGTCTCCTTCCAACAATAAGATCCAACAGATTGAATAACGAATTTCGCGATACATGTCAAGCTTTCCACGGGATGGTTTGTTTGAAGAAGAGCGCGTCAAATTGTTTACAACTGTTGGAGAGAAATTTATCTGTCGCGAACGACGAACACTTTTCCTCCTTGACTCCGATTGGCTTCCACTTCATTGTCCAGTTGCAACTTCAATGATGCCCTGATGCACCCTCCTCACCCCGTAAAGCATATGCATAATATAATATAATATAATATAATATAATATAATATAATATAATATAATATAATATAATATAATATAATATAATATAATATAATATAATATAATATAATATAATATAATATAATATAATATAATATAATATAATATAATATAATATAATATAATATAATATAATATAATATAATATAATATAATATAATATAATATAATATAATATAATATAATATAATATAATATAATATAATATAATACTCGCCTGCCGGAACCCATCAAACAGATTTCGATGTGAGGCCGACAAATCTGGAGAGGTGGTTGACTAAATCGGGTCTTCACTGAATTGTTCATAAGAATAATAATGTGACGTAATAAATAAAATATATGCAATATATTGTATGTTTCGGCAACACTTCTACTGAAAAAATATTATTTTTAAATAATATATAAAGGCTGGGTTCCAACTATTTGAATAAAGCAATTTCCAGTGCTTGTTAAGGCACTACCTGATGATTTGTGCGAAAAGAGCGCGTCAATCTTATTACCACTTATCGGATAAGAACACCAACAGCAACAACATTATTACGATGAATTATATGATCAGTGAGAGTATTCTTATCTTGTGACTAGATGCTGGCGACCCACGACATCTAGTCCAAGATGTAACTTAAATGATATCCTGATGCTCCCTTCCCACTCAATGGTATTTAATGTTTATATAAATAATAAATATATTGCATGTAATAAATATATAACATATAACAGAAGTAATGGCGAATAAAAAAATATAATGCTAATATATAGTTTAATAAGAATACAATCAATATACTAAAGGCATATAATGAATATATTGCATTCAATAATTTCAGCATCACTGTAAAATATGTAAAAAATACCGACATTTTAATTATAACTATAAGTAAAGTAAGGAATAAATGAAATGAAAAAAATATCTCCTCTACCAAACGAAGATTACATGCAGTAATATGTGCCTGTATATAAATCTGAAAATGAATTCTAGAGAAATTAATGAATCATGATTATAAAAGAGTGATTTATCATCATTATTATCATAAATTAAAAAAAATGAATGTAATAGAGTATAAGTAAATAGAAATAATCAAATTGTTGCGATTCATTTATCTGACAAAACTGCATAATAACACAATTATTAATGTTCGATAGTCCCAATCAATATTGCTACCGTATTCAACCATTCTTAGTTTTTGAACATATCTGCATGTAATGAAAATAATGAGTACCCACGTGGCTAATTTATTTAATAGATTAAATTTTAATAATCATTGCGATGTGTATATATAATAAACTTATCAAGTAGAATGTATATCTTAAATATAATTTAAATTAATAACATCATGGATATAATAAAGACAAGGAAATTTATATATTGGAGAAAAAAATGTAATGAATATATTGAAAATAGTGCATAACTGCATTACATATACTTGTTAATGAATGAAAACAACATTTAATAATGTAGTAAATATTATGACACTCGCAACGGAATTATTAATCAAAAAGAAACAAATTTTGTGCTTCGTTCTACGCCCCCACCATCCGTTTTTGAAAAATACAACCAAGCAAGCCGGCTACTAAATATTCTCGAAATATTCACGATCGTGTAAGGCCTGTTTGAAATGAATTGTGTGGTACTAATATAAAAAATACATGCAGATTTTTCCCCTGCTAGGTCCCACTAGGTTTCTCACTATCCACCCTCTCTTTAGAAATCCACTGCGGTTCTATAAAACTTTAGATGGTTTTTATCAATAAATATTGAAAGGCTGTGTCTTTAACTGATTTTTTATGTAATGAGTTAAGGAGCAAACGTAATAGCGACCGAGTAGTTCTCCAAAGAGAATTCCCCACCTGTGGATAGAACCCAATGTTAAAATATCAGTTAGAAGCAACACTAGACAACCAGCACTGTTCTCAATCGTTCATCTCGCTCCAGTACACCAGGGCTCAATAGTCGGCCATGTATTCAAAGTACCGAATGTCACCCCAATGGACCCAATATCTGAAAGAGATAGACCGACGCTCCGCACTTCATTCACAGTCAGTATCAGTTACGATTTTTCTCCCTCATTTGCTAAAACCTATATTATATGAACAAGATGCATGGCTAAGCGCAAAACGAAACACAATAATTATATACCCCTGCCCTTTCCCAGCATAAGGTATAATATATTACACGAGAATAATAAACCTGTGTTTGTGTTGTTTTCGGTGATATACGAAAATACAGACAGCAAACCTGCACTGAGCTAGCCCGACTGCGTATCCGAACGAATTTTCACGATACATCAGGCTTCCGTCACCGGTACGGGACGTCAAGATTAGTTACATGCATTTAGATGGAGGCATTCACACACAACATCAACGGCACGGAATGTCTTGACGTACGGCACTTGTGAACGGGCACAAGAGAAACGCATTCAACTTATCCTGACGGAATGGTGACGCTCTGTTGGCGTCGACTGAAGCCGACGCATCGCCTGTATCGCCTTTTATTAAACCCGGTGCAGCTTCGGTCAGACTTATGTAATTGCTGCGAAGCGCACCCGAACACATTCACATTCTATACAAAGAGTCCAGTAGGATAGAGACGATAGGTCGTTTACATCTTGAAAAATATATTAAAAATTCCAATTGGAAATTTCTCACCGGATCCGAAATGGCGATGTCATACTCCAAGATAAATTTACTGGGTGTGGTATTGTCTCATGCTGGATATTATCACGCTAGACACTGTTCTGTCCAACAAACCACTGCCACCACACGGAAAACAGGCCACACATGTGCACTTCACTCTATCCGACCGAATCAGTTGCAAACAACCGCATTCACGGAGCCATCCAAAAAAGCAACCGTTGTCTTCGGCTCACCGTGCCGAACTGATGATTTGATAGTATTTTGCCTTGTATTCATAAAAAATATGTCCATCTACCTACCCTACTGTGTTCGTTCGGCCGAATATGATACCAAATTTAAAAAAAAAATCTAAATTCTGAGACTTTTTTATTAGTTGAGTGTTAAATGATAAATGTCAAACACCGAGATCATCGGAATTCAGATTTTAATTGATATTTTCCACTTTTAAAAAATTATATCCATTAGCGCGCTCTCGAAAAAAATGTTCTACTGATAGTTCGCGGCTTACATTATGGCATTATCTTTCAGAAGGATTTGAAATCTTCTAGAATCTTATAGTGCCATTACATTTTTATTACTTTTTGCTAGTTATAAGGAATAACAAATATCCATTTTACCTACAGTGTCCATAGCATAGGTTTTTTGCGTATTATAAATATAAGTGCCTCTAAAGAGAAAAGTAATAATCAGTAAATTATGAATACTTAATATTCCTGTTCAGTCAATGCTAGCTCAAGGACAATTCTAAATAGGTACACTGAAATGATTCATTGCCGCCACGTGCGTCGACTAGAATACCTAAGCCAATGTAAAACAATACAACCGATTTCTTGAGACGCTGCATTACCTATCTCATTACATTCTTAGAAAGCATATTCTGGATCTTCTCTGATTTGTTGTCCATTCAGCAACAACAACAGAAATAACAAAATAACAGGTTTTGTTTTGCATTATAAAACGGAACTCATAAAAAAGCGGTGGTTTTTAACTGCGTCTGAATTAACTCACACACATGCTATTTTTGAAGAAGATCCAAACTGGAATATCATTTATTGGCATCAATCTTTCCATTCGTATTTTGGACTGATTTAGTAGCACGAACATTCTCTGACTATAGAATGCATAAATGCGTACGAATCCAAATGATTTAGTCAACTGCTCTTTATAATTTGTAGTGCTGTTTTTTTCCGAAAACCTTTCGTTCCAAAAAGGTTAATCAAACGATTTGATTTGGAAGACAAGTACAATCTATCTGGTAATCGATCTTTACATAATATTGATGGTTGTCGAATACAAAGCCCAAACACCGAACAAATAATCCACTTCGAGACAATTTGTGTCGTGGCCTACAGGTACAGCAGCAATCGAAATCAATTCGCTTACCAAAAAGATACACACTATAAGTTACACAATCTTTCGCAAAAAAAAAACGACACGCTCTGCGTAGTCTGACCTAATCGATAACAACGCGGCCAGCAAATGTTCGAGTCAACGTACTCCTACCATCGGCGACCCCACGCAAATAAAACTGCAGCAAAGAGCCTCACTGACACACCAAGCCCACTTCACTCCAACAGTAGTGTTTTTCAAGATCACTTGAAACGGCTGTAAAGCATTATTTCACACCGAGTGCACGCGTAAACTTGACTTCCAATTAGCAACGCGCGCGGAAAAGTCACACAACGTGGGCGAAGAAAGAATCCACCGTCCAAGATCGACTTTCGCAAGCCACGCCGCAACCCGACCCGCCCCACCAGAAAGTATGCACTAGGTCGTGTGAAAAGTTAAGTGCTCAGGTACCTCGCAGAACTCTCCGAGAATCCACCAACTACGAACACGCCCGCGATTAGCGCGATCATCACCTTATCGAAAGTATAGACCGTCCGGGAAAACACGTTCAAAATTCTAGGACGAACTGATCGGTATGCCGTCGGTGCACCGACTGACTTGACACGCTGATCCAGTGCTATACTTTATGGATTCTTTCGTGAGCGTGTGGTCGTCGTCGTGGATGGCGTAGCGTGAGGTGACCCCATGGCCGATCGAGCCTCGCGAGAACCTACACGAGCGAATGCGGAGCTCGAGCCACGAAGCAGCGACCGGGCGCGTGTGGCGTGGCGTACACAGATCACAGCCAATCGGTAAACAACAACAGAATGCGGCGAAAACGTGAAGCAAATGCGTAGAAAAAAAAAACAAAACGATGAGCAGTTCGAGAGTGATGTGAAAAGTAAAAAAAATCCAAAATATTTGTGCTGTCCTGAACAGTTAGAATTCAACTTAATTTTCAACTCAATGACAATGAATTTGGGTTCAAAACTGGTTTCAAGCAAGCAGATAAGTTCGGAACCAAATTGACATGGGAAACCGGTGTGGAAATATGTGGCACCATGCAAACGGACTGGGTCTTATATTTTAACCCATTTGAAAGTGTTTATTCCAAAGAATTGTTCGGAGTATTTCATTCAGTAATTAGGACGGCTACCTTTATTCCTTTTTAACGACATTTTCTTCAAACCCGAATAAAAGCTGTTTGCAGTCTCATTCACAACAGACAAACTCAACCGGCACACATGGTCCGGTCGAAGGTGGATCGAAGTAGCCATCTATTCAAAAACAAGAATATGAGTGACAGCTGACACCGTTGTTGGCAAATTACCTGTTTTTTTTCTTCAAAGATATGCAATTCGATTTATTAATGTGGTGTGTCATTCAGGTAGTGCGATCATATTGCAAAGATTATGTTGTAATAAGCCATGGTTGTACAAGAACATTGTGAAGTTAATGTTAATCGATTTGTAATATAAGCACCAAAGCTATTCCAGATTTGAACGTGTCACAATGAAGCAAAACTAACGACAGGAAATATTTTCAAGCAGATTTTTTTGGCGTTAAGTTCCAGTAAAATTGCTGAAGTCAGAATACTATTCAGCAGAGCAATATGGAATCAATACAAGATGTCCCAGAAAAGCCAGTCTTCACTCATTTTAAACCTTAAACCGAACGATACCTAGAATCGTTCCAAACATCCATCCAAATCTGCCAAGAAGGACAAGATATTTCTGGAACTTCTGTCATGAGGGTAAGAGGCGATAGCTAAATATGTATTTAGGGTCAGTATTGCACTACGCCAAACTCTGGGTCAAATACGAGTTTTCTTCATTCCAAAGGATAGAAAAGAGAACGAAGTGTTCCCTAACTCCAGCCTCCCGTTCCATTATTATGGAACTGATATGCCTCTATCTGCAGTAAATAATTAGTATGTTTAACACATAATGAATTTCGGTTCATAGCCTTAGCTCAATTGAGTTAATCAACTCGCCACACCTGGTATCGTTCAATTAAATCATCAATCAAATGAAATATGACAGTGATGTATTTAATTTAGTAACCTAGCACAATTAGTGCCAACTTGAACAGAACTAAAGAATCCGGTCCCTTTCTAGCGTAAATTGTACCATACATTGCGTGCACCTATGCCGACTGGTTTTATTGTTTCCGTTTGTTGCAGTCCCACTGGTCCGTCTCAATGTGCACTGCCCGCTGCTAAGTACTGTAGCGAAAATCTATTACAATTTGTAATTTACGTTTCGGTTACAGCAAAGGCACAATTCAAATAGATTCCATAAACACGCCTGCGTGATCACGTATCAATTTCTGAGCTGATCAGCCACCGGAAAGTTAGGTTCAATGTTGAAGATTTATTTGATTCAAGTTAAATCGTTTGGATGTTCGAACAGTTCTATAAATGCTAATATCCTACTCATTACTCAATGTCAATAAAAACAAACCCTAAAATCTTTGATTTAATTTGATGGGATCGATCCCCTCTGTTTTTTGCTATCGGTACTGAGAGAGAATGTAGGTAAATCACATTCTCTCGAAAAAGTAATCAGTCGCCATGCAGAATTGCCAACAAAAAGACAATTAGTCATTCCGGTCATGTCAGTCAGGATATGAAGTCATGCTATTTGTTTAAATTTTATAGACCACAGCGATCAAATAGAATATGATCAGTTTTTCGGTAAAACCGTCGACGGAAACCTTCAAATATTTGCTTAGTTTAGCGACTCTTCTCCATGTCCACGAAATGTGGCTGGTGATACTGAGGCATGTGGACGTGGACAAAAGATCATCAGTGCACTTATTCCTTACCATTTGGTGCCCATTGGTTTGACGTGTGTGAGAACAAGACAATATCCCGCCAGTGCACAGTGATCTTTTTTCGTGCGATCTATTAATTACGCATAAATCGTTATATTTGGGCCAATGATGTCTTCAGAGGAATTTGTCGACACCATTAGCCCTTTCATATAGTGTTGTTATTTGAATAATTAATCTACCTAAAAGTGGGATATATTTACCAACTTTTTTGCAAGTGTATATATTAAAATTATGTCTTCGGCAAAGTTGTAGAGCAAGCTTTGGCCAACAACTTTGCTGAAGACACAAAGTCTTTATCGTTAATATCTTCAACATTATTGCTGGTTGTTTGTGAATGATCCCTTTAAAGCCAATTCATAATTATAACTTATCACGCTGACAAGTTCGCTATGTTCAGTGAAAAGCTTTGAATTATCAAAATGTTAAACTTTCTATAATACAACAATAGCCTATCTTGTGTATTTTCAAAGTAATTCGGACATTTTTGAAAAATATGGTGTTTCAAATGATGATTAGTTGTTAACGGGGAAACGGTTGAGTTTACGTCATTAAAAAGGCAAGGTTTGTCATTTGCTGCTATGGTTTTCGTGATAAATTCTCCTATAAGTGAGATTTTTGCCTTTCTCATATAAAGGAAGACTATGCAATCACTTCAAAAATCGATTTCCCAACCGAGGCCCGGAGGGCCGAGTGTTATATCCCATTCGATTCAGTTCGTCGAGATTGCAAAATGTCAGTGTGTATATGTATGTGTGTGTGTCAAATAATGTCACTCAATTTTCTCAGAGATGGCTGAACCGATTTGCACAAACTCAGTTTCACTACTGGTATAACGCTCCCATAAGACGCTATTAAATGTTTAGTTGATCAGACGTCCGGTTCCGGAGTTACGGGTTGAAGAGTGTGGTCACACAGCAAATTCCTATATAAACTGGTAACCCTATGATGTCCGAATAATGTAATACATATTCAAATACGCTCTACAGTACTTGGATTTGCGGTCTAGATCACTAATGACCAATTAAAGTAGTTTTGACCACATTGGTCACCTATGACGGATCTTTATGCCCCCTGGGAACTCGCCAAGTTCCCGAGCTATTTTCCAACAAAATCGTAAACGATGTTTAAAAACATGATTTCAAATGAAATATAAAACACTCCCATTGACTGCTATTGAATTTCATTCAGTTTTGACTTTTGGTGCCTGAGTTACAGGTTGGTTATTGCGGTCACATAGGAATTTCTCATACAAACCGGTACAATCGTAATACCTCATAGGTTTAAAATCTATTGAAATGAACATCAAATTACTTCGATTTGCAGGCCTAGATCACTGATGGCGAATCAAAAATTATTGGAATGTATTGTCCACTATCGATAATTCCGGAAGTCCCGGGATTCCGGGCAAATTCCAGATCTAAAGCCACTTCGGTGATGACTGAACCAACTTTCACTAACCTAGTCTCAAATGGAAGGTATAATATGAAGTTCGGTGTTGAACCCTCCATCTACCCCTCCACCTCCTACCTCTCAACTCCCCCCCTCTCTCACCTCCACCTTCTCAGACCAACCTGCCACATGCATTGCCTTCATCCACCCGTATACTAAAATAAGTTAGATGATTCCCGACGCATCCTCCCCCTTCCACTAATTATATCTCTTCCCTTCTCCACCATGAAGTTAACATGAAGACAACATTAAACTCACGCTGATTAAGCTATATAAATATTATATTTTTGTTTGTTTCAAGTGTTTCAGTATCGACATGTTGCTTATCAGGTTCGTGGCAGTTGTGCACTTATATATACTTATCAAGCGTAATAAGAATGTAATAAACATTTCAAAAATGTTATATTGAACGTAACTAAGCATCATAGTTTGGATAAATGAGAAAGGCAGCGCTAGGTGGATTAAAACAGGATTTTTTTGTATAAGAAATGATATAACGTCTTAGGAAAAGTTGTGGAGATTGCTTTCACGAATATCTTTGCTGAATACATGAAGTCTCTTGTTTAAAGGCTTAGTTATAGCTCGATATATTTGGATGATTCCAAAAATATTGTTTACATATCTTTTCAATTATTATTCGTACGGGTTTCATATGTTCTACTAAGTTATTTCAATCATCAAAATACACAATTTTTATTAACGTTTAATTTTTCTTATCTCTAATATTTGCGAAGATATTTGACATTTTTTGAAAGAACAATAGTTTTTTTTTTCAAATAATCTATAACTCTACGGGAGACAACGAAAGACAAGTGAACTCTATTGGTTTTTATAGTGTTGATGTAGCATTTCTAGTTACAATTAGAGTTGGCTGCCCGTTTTTGCCTGTTTAAAAGTTATTGCTTTTAAAACTTGCTAATTTTACCAAAAAATTCTCAATAACTTCTAAGTCTCAAGAGATTGCCCGATGATCTCTTTTTGAAAGATATGTATCTTGATAAGTCGAACAACTTTCTTGAACACGCCGAACCTTTTCTGCGATATTTAAGACGTTATGTTGAATGAAAACTTTGAATGGGTCATTCACAAACAACGGTCACTAGCTTCGAGTGTACTAGAACTAGAGAGTTTTGGTCTTTTCTGAAAGACGTTTGAAAAAACAAGTTCTGTGACATTTGTAAAGACTTCATCTTGTTTCTCATACTTTGAAAAAAATAGAGCAAATATCTAACTTCAAGGGAGATTACTCACTATAACTATATTATCAAAATAAAGATCTTGGATCATAATAAAACATCCCAGAAGACATCATTGCTGTACGCTTTACCGTTTTCGTGTGAATAATTTTTCGGTTAAGCACTTATAACTCTTAACCGGACACATCATTGTATAATATACAGTATCGAACAAACGAATAAATCCCTTGTGATATTAGAATTTCTCTTTGTGTCACCAGGATCTAGAATTCAGGATTCTGGGAAGTAGCATGGACAAAGAAACATAAATGAACATATTGCACTTAAGTTTAGTCAAATGATCAGAAGAATTCGAGAATTAATAAAGAACTATGGCAATATTGCCTAGCTTAATAAGCGCCAACCTGAACAGAACTTAAGAATCCGATCGCTTTCTAGTGTAAATTGTACCAGCTGTATTATTTGATTCAATTAGTACAAATATGAAAAATGATGAATATTAAATTTTTATAGAGTTTCGTTTTTTTTTCATTATCACACTAGACCCGCAATTATTCTGCACCATCTCTTATAATTTTTACCGGCGAATATATTAAACCTGAATTGTATCAGATTTGTGATAAGTTATTGGGTTCATAATAACACCTCTAGTAGGCCCCTTACTGCCGGATGAATCTGTGCCAACATTGTAACTATAAGGAAATATATAGGTAGAGCACAGGTAGATGATATTGCACCTCACCACGAGTGAGATTTCCCATGATCTATGTCGTCATGTTGCCATTAGGTGCCTACGGGGTTCGGCACTCGATTAATTGCGCAGACACGCATTTCGCGTCAGGGGAAGTACCGACACAAGGCAAAATGCATAATAATATGCCTATAAAAACAATAATAATTTTCAAAGGCATAAAATAACAATCATATATTCTAATGGAAACGCAGATAATAGAACTGAGTTAATCACCAATCAGGTCAAGGAATTAAAGATAAAAATCCTTTCGTTTAGCATTCGTACCATAAATATTGTTCACTTCTGAGGAAGAAAAGCACTCGAATGGAATCAACATATTTCACATCCGGTTAAGTACGTGGCAGTTAGTCACCACATCGTAAACGTTTGTTAACCTTTTAGCAGTTTTCGTTGCGCTTGAGAGATTCCGACTCGTCACAAAGGTTAGTTAGGTTTGTATGGATACTTTCGTACTTTTATGATTTAACTAAGCACAAAGTGTTTCAGTACAACAAATAGATTAGAAGAGCAGATTATAAATATAGTCTTTGGGTTGGCCTACTAGGGCCGTATTAAGACTATTCCGAATCCCAGAGTAGTAAGGAATGAAGCGATGGTAAGATTAGGTGCATTCTAAACAGGTATTGAGAAACACTGTTTTTGGCTATGGAAATGACAAAACAGAGCATTACAGCGTCGAACAAAACAATAATACCTCCTTGCACCAAATACAAAATTAATCATTTTCTATACTTTCGTTCGCTTAATATCGGGTGATTTTTACGCAATTCAATTATTTTATTATTGCTTTTCATGAATAACAAATCCACCGTTTTTATATTTAACTTAAAGGAAATTATATTTGAACGTCGAAAAATTAGCGACAAATGATAAAACTACTTTACAGCAACAGTGTAAAAATGAATTAGAAGAGTTAATGGTTCAGTCTAAAGATTCTAGCATTGGTATTTGTTAGTATAGCTTATATTTTTTATTTATTATGGGAATCTGTTCGACATTGACTGAGCCACAGTGCCACATCGTCGCTGTTGTGCTATCTTATGACAAACGCCATTTTGGGGTAAACTGAGTTAGATATGCCACATTATTTGTTTGAAAAATCTCTACAGAGTGGCGTTTTCCGAATTTTGAAATTTTACTTGGTTACTTAGATATAGCGAGAAACATGATGAGAAATTGTGAGTTTTTTGCTTCAAATCACTGTATCTAAGGATTTGCTCAAGCTATATTGAAGTTTTAGATGTTTCTATGTGCGAAAATGTCTGAGGAATACAATGGCATTAACATTTTCAAAAGAAAATTAAACGAGCTGTGAGAAAAACACAGCTTTAGTTTTAAACTTGAAATATAGCATATTTGGCAACACTGTAATCAAAAATAACAATTTTATCTAGATTCCCTGACTCATTTCCTTCAAAATGCATTTCACCGATTGCTTATAGACCATATGAACGCAAAGATATGAATAAAAGTTAAAAATTGATGTTTTTCTATGGAAAATTTTCCATGCACGATTATGACACGTCATACAAATTTTGTCATCAATACACGCCTATGACACGTGTGAGTGGGACTTTTGTTTACATTCATAGTAAAAACTCGCAACATAGTCAACCGATCTTCGTAATATTTGAGAGATTAATGCAGAATAGATAGAAGCATCAATTGTCTTCTTTGGATTGTTTATACCATTTATAAGTTTCAAAATATTCAATCTCAAACTTTAAAAATCGTTTTTCTCGAAATGTGCTAAATGGCGCTTGTCATAAGATAGCACAACAGCGACGACATGTAGTAGAGTAAGATGCCGGACCATGCTTCACGCGGATATCTCCCCGCTATTCTTTTTCATTTCCTGAGTTTTCAGAGTCAATTGATTTTTTAACGATCGTTCACAAGTTTTATTTGGATTAAGAACTGGAAAAGAAGCTATAGCCACTTCATTACATGGATGTTAGGACCATACAATGACTTTTTAATGGTGCGAGCAGTATTATTAGGTTCTTTATTTTGCATAAACTGACACTTCAAAGACATGTATCACTCAGTATATGAAAGTATGGAATGTCTAAAGATCTCCGCATAAACATATGGGTCCAACTCCGTACCAAGGAAATAACTCTCAACCATAATCTTCTCTCCTCCATTTTTGAATGTCTTGTAACTAACATTCGGTATTTTCTGAACTTCGACACAATCGTTTCCCATCAAATCCAACTATTGTACACCTTTATCTCAACTGACCAAAAGATGTCTTGTTACTTTAAAAAAAAATCGGTATCAACCCGTTTTAGTTGCTCTTTGGAGAACTTCAGTCGAGCCTTTTTATTAAAATTTCAAATCACGTTTCTTTTGTAAAGTTCAATGCATTCAAAACATCGAGAAAAATGTTCCCTGAAGCTTCCCTTTTAGCGAATGCGAATTGCTGACTCCTTCCATCAAGTTTTTCACAGGCTCCTTGATCAACTTCCTCGCCGCAGAACGCCAGTTTGCCTTGAACATCTCGCTGACAACTGTCTTTCGCGTCTTCTTGAGGTTCCGCTTGACGATTACCTAATATTTTTATTTTGGGCGGAGTTCTGACGGTTTGGGAAGATACAGACTGGACTTTGCTCGTGGCATATCACTCCATGGCCTTTTTCCGTTATGGCAAGATGCCAAATACGGCCCAAAAAAGAACACAACAAATATGTTGCTTGAGGAAAAGCATCAGACGTTTTATCCAGACACTCCTAAGCATAAATTTCCTGGTTGATGGTCTCGGTTGCGATGTAAATATCGCTCTTCAACCAACTGGAACATATGGCCTACCACACGAGATACTTTTTTGCGAACTTCAACAGTTTAATGTGTTTGAAAATTTCTGTGTTTCTCCGTCAGTCAACGTATAATATTCCTGTCAAACGAGCTGTTTAAACTCTGCCTTGACGTAGGTTTCATTATCCTCTACCATGCAATCAAACTGCTTATCGTTAGGTTTACCTTCTTGTAAGTCGACAGTCCGGCTCGTTTTTTTAGCTCGATGCATGTAGATATAGACGACACTCCCAGCTTGAATGTGACATCTCAGACGGAGAGGATGGAGTTCTGCTTGATACAATATTATAGTTTCCAAATATCCCAACTTTTAATATCTTTTCCATGCATTTTAATTCACGTTAGCCACCACTGAAGCAGCGCCATATCTTAAATATTGGCATGAAAGTTGAGCGATAAAAATTTGCGCGTATCTACCGTAAGTCGTGTTTTAAAAGGACCATTCCGAAAATACCCACATTGATTAAGTTATAGCGAATTTCGCTAAACCGGAAGTCGCCATTTTTAATTTCAAAATATCGTCAAAAATCAATTTCTGGCATCTACCCTTCAAGAACATTCCAAAAATACCCATATTGTTGGGGTGCGGGCCATAAGAAATCTTCCAGACCCATCTCTTCCATCTTTCCGAAAGTCTTCTGTCTGAAAACACGAATCATGTTTGAACATGAAAACATGATTCATGTTTTCATGTTGAATCATGTTTTCATGTTCAAACATGATTCATGTTTTCATGTTCAAACATGATTCATGTTTCAACATGAAAACATGATTCATGTTTGAACACGAAAACATGATTCAACATGAAAACATGAATGATGTTTGAACATGAATCATGTTTGAACATGAATTATATCTGGACATGAAAACATGAATCATGTTTGAACACGATTCATGTTTCAACATAAAAACATGATCCATGCTTGAACATGAAAACATGATTCATGTTTCAACATGAATCATGTTTGAACATGAAAACATGAATCATGTTTGAACATGAAAACATGAATCATGTTTGAACATGAAAACATGAATCATGTTAGAACATGAAAACATGCATCATGTTTGAACATGAATCATGTTTGAACATGAAAACATGATTTATGTTTGAACATGAATCATGTTTGAACATGAAAACATGAATCATGTTTGAACATGAAAACATGAATCATGTTTGAACATGAAAACATGAATCATGTTCGAACATGAAAACATGAATCATGTTTGAACATGAAAACATGAATCATGTTTGAACATGAATCATGTTTGACATTGAAACCATGATCCATGTTTCAACTTGAATCATTTTTCAACATGAATCATGTTTGAACATGAAAACATGAATCATGTTAGAACATGAAAACATGCATCATGTTAGAACATGAAAACATGCATCATGTTTGAACATGAATCATGTTTGAACTTGAAAACATGAATCATGTTTGAACGTGAAAACATGAATCATGTTTGAACATGAAAACATGAATCATGTTTGAACACGAATCATGTTTGAACATGAATCATGTTTGAACATGAATCATGTTTGGACATGAAAACATGGATTATGTTTCAACATGAATCATGTTTGACATTGAAACCATGATCCATGTTTCAACTTGAATCATTTTTCAACATGGATCATGTTTGACATTGAAACCATGATCCATGTTTCAACTTGAAAACATGGATCATGTTTCAACATGAATCGTGTTTGAACATGAAAACATGAATCATCTTTCAACATGAAAACATGATTCATGTTTGAACATGAAAACATGAATCGTGTTTCTACACGAAAACTTGAATTATGTTTAAACATGAATCATGTTCCAGCATGAAAACATGAATCATGTTTCTACATGAAAAAATGAATCATGTTTCTACATGAAAACATGAATCGTGCTTCTACATGAAAACATGAATCATGTTTCTACATGAAAACATGAATCATGTTTCTACATGATTCTACATGAAAACATGATTCATGTTTGCACATGAAAATATGGATCATGCTTAAACATGAAAACACGAATCATGTTTCAACATGAATCATGTTTGTAAATGAAAACATGAATCATATTTGTAAATGAAAACATGAATCATGTTCAAACATGAAAACATGAATCATGTTCCAACAAGAATCGTGTTCGAGCTTGAAAACATGAATCAAGTTTAAACATGAAAACATGAATCAAGTTTAAACATGAAAACATGAATCATGTTTAAACATGAAACCATGAATCATGTTTAAACATGAATCATGTTTGAACATGAAAACATGAATCATGATTGAACATGAATCATGTTTAAACATGAATCGTGTTTGTAAATGAAAACATGAATCATGTTTGAACAGTGTGCTCATGTGGAAAGTGGAGAATTCCTCCAAAAGAGTTTGTCTCCTTCTCTGAGGTTTCCACGACAGCTCTACGCTTTTCTGGCCGAATTTAGTCTCGTGCCATTACTCGAAAGATGTTCTGGAGTGGCACAAGGCTAAAGGAGGTCAATTTTGTGCCAACGGATCTTAATCTCCCTAACATATATGTAATTGTTCGTCGTGAAGCAGGCACTCCGGCAGCATTCTAATAAAGTAAAATCGGAGGCAGAAATGAGGAAAAATAGATTTCCGCATAAAAACAAATTGGCACAAACGATTGTACAAGACCTTACGAGCAGTGTTAAGAGGAAGGTACGTCTATTTGGATATTCCTATAAAATTGAACAAAACGAACATGGAAGAAGTTTAATAGAATTTTTTTTATTCCCTGAAAGTTTGAAATCGATCGGTTGAATGGGTCAATTTCTATAAATCTTTTTTTGTGATTCATATTATGAAAGAATTAAATTCCTTGACGAAAGAAATTTGTTTTTATATAATATATTTATATAATCTTTATAGAAACTACTTCAAAATTTTAGAATTGTTTTTTTTATTTCTGACTATTTCTTAGATCACAAGTTCAAACTTCTTTACTTGATGAATATAACTGGATCTCGGAAATAGCAACCAAACTTTTTACAATAGAAATAACCTGGAAATGTTGTAAAAGTACTCGCAATTATTTCGAAAATTTTACCGCATCTCTAGATTATCAAAACGAGCTGCTGATTGCTTGTTAAGCATTGACGTCAAAATTTTCTTCGATTGTTCCACCAGTGAACATACCTCGTCAACCAATTTACCCATATGACTGCGCTAACCGTTGACTATCCCCCCGACTGTCATCGTTTCACCTGCATCTACCATTCGCACAAACACACATTCCGAAGCATATCCCGGTGTGAGTGTACGATGCTCTCCTACACCTCCTGTCGTGGTGTTGCAAAGCGAAAACTAAACGAGCCTAGTGAAGTGATGACTTTTTCACCCTCCGGAAAAAACAGTCAATTTTTGGTTCAATTTTCACTAAATAACGCCCTTTATTGAAGCGCATTGCAGTCCCCGGAGTAGGTGCTATCCGGAGACGTTATCCCGAACAGGGCGCCTACCGTCGTCGCAACGAAAAAACAAATAAGAAGGTGTAATTTTCTAGCTCAACAAAGACTGAATCATTCCTTTCGGGTAGGTGAAAAAGAACGAGTTGATGGGACGTAACAGCTGAGGAAGGAAGGGACGAGGCTTCCACAGTCGTGTCAGAAAGAAGAGGCTTAGCCACACATTGAGTGAGAGAGGTCAAGGGAAAACAAAATTTACCCTCATCGCGCCTTCCGCTCCTTTTTTTTCTGGAGTGAACGATGTTTCTTGTGGTGTGTTGGTGTGGAATAGTGAAAGCATCTTCAGTCAAGGAATTTTCGGAGACTCCGGTCTTGTTTCCTAATTGATTAACTATGGCTTTTCGGAACTTTGAAGACAAATGTGAATTTGAATTTTAGCATTGAGCGTCGGATTTTGCCAGTTAGCTGAAAATTGAGGCGAGTGTGAACATCTTGCTTCCAGTACTATTTCCGAAGAGGAAATTGAAACGTGTTACGAAGCAGGTAGAGGCTATTTTAGTATCGATTTTTTCACTACAAACATCCGGAGAGCAATTATGTCGAACCACATTCATACTCAAAGTGCCGATGCCGCACTGATTGCACAAATGCATCAGATGCGACTGGAAGGAAATGCTTCAGGGTCAAATACAGTCCGAATGGTGCCTCCGCAAACAGCGGTTCTTCAGGGTGTCCCGAGGGGTCAGAATTATGGACAAATTCGAATGGAAAATCATTACGTTCCTGTATCAACTGGAATTGGACCAGGTAACGTAGTGATCATGAACGATCCCCGTATCTATGAAAAGTATCAAAATCCCATGCTAGCCGCAGCAGCTGGTAGAAAACCAGGTGACATTGCGCATGTGGGATACTATCGGGTGAGCAATAGCCCCACCCATTCATTAGGAGGATCATCACATCATTCCGGAGGTGGCGGAAGCCCACGTTCTATCGGGCAACCACCAGCACAGTACTACGATCCTCGCTATCAGGCTGTATACGAAAATATAGACTACTATAGCCCTACGCAACCACAACAAGTAGACAGTTTAATGTACGAGAGAAAGTTTGAATCGAGCAATGTCAAAGCGCAGCCTCAAGTTCCAGTCGGGTCTAACCATCCACAGCTGCCATCTAATGGAGGTGGTAGTCGTTACGCTCATACTCCACAGCCGCCTGACCTACACGAGCAACCTCCGATTTATGAAAATCTTCACAGCGCTTCTGGACAGCAAGCTCAACCGCAAGCTTCTAAAGCTTCCACGCAAATATACTATCATCGCAGTGAAGCTAACAGTCCTCAGGTACCTCACAACCAACCATATCACACCGGTGAACTACCGATCTACGAAACCACTGTCGTGAATCCCAGTGCAACATCAAGATACGTTTCGGTTGGACAAGGAGCTTCCACTGGAACATATCAACATTCTCCAACGAGCAGTAACATATCGTTGAAAATCGCCCAACAGCCTCAGCCCGTTCAATTGCCGAATGTAAAGTACCATGCTACGGGAGTTCCAATTTCTGCTGCCCTTCCGTACGACTATCAGATGTCCGCCAAACAACAAACCGGAGCTCCATCATTGGTAAATATCTTGTTTGATTTTCGAAAACTAAAAACAAGTCAACATATTCTTTACAGCCACCGAAATCATCCGAAGCCATGAAATCACAACAAACCAAAATCAACTCTCCATCACGAAGCAGCTCCATCTCCGGGTCGAGCTCCCTAAACAAATCGTTCGTCGAAGACATCAATGGTTCGGATTACGTCTGCATGACCGGTGGCAGCAAATACCAACAACGGCAATATTCGGCTTCCCCACAGCCACCGCCTCCTCAGCAATCGGTCAAGCCATTCATGACGGCCGTTTCCGGAACGACCGGGCAAGGTAATACATCCTCAAATCATGAACGTCACTACGCAACTCTTCGCGAATTGGATAACGGTGGAGCAACAAACGCAGCCGGTAAGCCAATGCCGTTAGGATCGAATTCAGCCCCAGGCAGTAAACCGAACAGTGCGCAGAGTTCGTTCTCCGGTATGCCACCAACGACGACTAGTAGTAACAACCGAAATACATCAGCCGTATCACCCACACCGTCACAGCTAAGCACTGGAAGTGGATCCGGTAAACGTAAGTATCTATCATATTTAACTGTCCGTCTGTTCAATGTTCCAAACTACCGACCCGCGTTTTTATTCAATTAAAGTTTTTATTTAGTTCCTATTTTTGACCGATACTAGAAACATGTATACGGTTTTAATTACTATTTTCGGAAATAAATGCAATTTTTGCGATATTCGATTGACAGTCACACGGGAAACGGAATGAATATTTGGTTGATTTCGTTGTTGGATTTAAATCACGCTAGGTTTGCTCTGTTTACAAAATCGATATAAAATGACAGTTTCCAGTGAACCCAGGTTGGACGACTTGGATCCACATATGAAATAAGCTTTTGTTCCATTCAAAACGACTATAGTAGTAGGCTTATTCTCATCAGTCCGAAAGGAAGTTTAATTTTTCATAACTGTTTTAATAACTTTTTTCGCAGGCTTAACAAAGAATTTGCTGCCGTACAATGTCACGCCACCCCGTCCAACTGGTCCAACCGAGGCGGAACGTAAAATCGAAGAACTCACCCGGCAGCTCGAAGAAGAAATGGAAAAGAATGAAGAGCAGGGTGAATATTTCGGTAAGTACATACACGGACCAGTTGTGATATTATTCAGAACGAATCGGATTTCAAATATTCAATCTTGACTATTATAATCGATTTTTTATCCATAATTATCACAAGCACACAAGCGATTATCCGTCTTTATTGCAACGAAGCTAGTATCAATATTTTACTTAACCTTAATCTATGAGAGAATATAAGTCAACAGTTCTAATCTCAGCCTACATTAACCCCTCTTTCAGGAATCTGCCACACATGCAAAGAAAAGGTAACCGGTGCCGGAGCGGCCTGCCAAGCTATGGGTAACCTGTACCACACCAACTGCTTCATCTGTTGTTCCTGTGGGCGTGCCCTTCGGGGTAAGGCTTTCTACAACGTACACGGTAGGGTGTACTGTGAGGAGGACTACATGGTAAATTCTATATTTTGTGAGAAACTCCACGGTACCATGGATCTTTCGCCTTTCCAGTACTCCGGATTTCAACAAACAGCAGAAAAGTGTGCCATCTGTGGGCACCTTATTATGGAGATGATTCTGCAAGCGATGGGAAAATCCTACCACCCGGGCTGCTTCCGGTGCTGTGTATGCAATGAGTGCCTCGATGGAGTGCCATTCACCGTCGACGTGGACAACAAGATCTACTGTGTTAACGATTATCACAGCATGTTTGCCCCCAAGTGCGCCAGCTGCGGAAAAGGTTCGATTTGGTTAAGATACCTCGTTAAATTTGTATATCAATCATTTTTCGTTCGTAGGAATAACTCCAGTAGAAGGAACGGAAGAAACTGTACGGGTAGTTGCCATGGACAAAGATTTTCACGTAGATTGTTACATCTGCGAGGAATGCGGAATGCAGCTAACGGACGAACCAGATAAACGGTGCTATCCGTACGAGGGAAGGCTAATGTGTCGTTCCTGTCATATTCAAAAAATATCGCAGCAAGATATGCACGGGAGAATTGTTGAGCCAGTCTCGGCTACCTATCAATATATGGGTTAAGGGATGTGCCTCTACTTCCAGAAAACAACTATCGAATATTATTAGAACTATTTCAACAGCTGGCTGGAAACTTTTCGAATTGGATTGTGAGTTGAACAGAATAGAGCACTGCCAACTGAACAAACGGTGTGATCAAACCTCAATAAACAAAAATCAGTTTTACGTCTCAAAGAGATGCATGCTTTTAACCAGATATTCAAAGGTGAAAATTCAAGGCAAAATTCTAATTATAATCATTATACAAGCATCTTGTCACTATAACCATTACAATACAATATATCTGTACTCTCTAACCACTCCTCGTACTTTTAAATAACACAACAATGTATCGGAATTGGTCATTCTTTATCAAAGCGTCTGTGTTTACGATAAAAAGACATTTTGCAATTACAAAACATTCCAAACGCTGCCAATCCGACGAAATCGATTGGCAGGGCTTAGTTCATTGCTGTCGCATGCACAATACTGCAATACAATACAAGACATAATCCATTGTCATCATTACATGCTTATTTTTAGGGCGTACCTTTTAAAATTGTAATTATTGAAATAAAATTTATAATGGGAAAAAGATCATACTCTCCGTGTATTTTCGATTGAGAGAAAAGCTGGGTTAATCCAATAATTGACTGCCTACAAGGGACGAAGCAAAAACAAAGGCCAATTTGCCAGAAACGACAAAACACTGTCTAGGAACGTTTGCATAATTTTTGGTCACTCGCACGAGTGTCATCTACTATGTCTTGACAAGTTGATATTTTTAAAAAATCCTGAAACCAGCAACACTACCTGATCAAAGTGTGCTTTTTTCGTATAATCACAAACTTTCCTAATTAGGTTCTTTACTGACACAGTTAACCTCACTTTTCTTGACAGTTCGCTTGTACTGTTTACATGGACTTAGAAAAATTTGTGGACTACTAGATTCGCTCGAAGCAAATCGTATAGAAATGAACACTCAGTTCATTTGTGACGTCATCGTAAAGTATTCAATGGCTTTGGATATTTTTGTTACGATGTATTTGTTGGATTGTTCGCCTGTACGTAGCTTAAATTCATGGAAGATGTCACTAAATTATGTGGAGTTCCGGGAAGTTGTGTCTAATTCGCCAGCAACTATCGAAAACTATGATTACATTTAAAATCACAATCGCGAGTCTTTGTTATGATGACGGAAAATAAATAAAAACAACGTTATCACTGCTTTGACATGATCATTTTACAAGCGGTGCTCGATACGTGCCTGGAGGGAATTTGATGCCGTTTTGTCTTTACCCCGAAACTGAGCCGCGTTTCAACCCCAACCCCTGTCAATTCATACATTTGGACAGCAGTTGGTGTTAGAACCTGGCGCAGTTTCACTTCGAGTAAAAGTGGCATTAGTACATAAATAGCAATATGCCGATGCATATTATTTATATCAGGTAAAATATCATAGTAAATGCGGTGAAGACCCGATTTTATCAGCTTTTCGACCTGATTTTATCAGCCTCATATGAAAATTGATAGTTGGTAGTTTGATGGGCTGTAGCAGACGAACCAAGGTGAATTCGAGTAAATCCTTTCTTGAGCATATTTTTCTTATCCTAGAGATCCGAAATATGCAAAAAAAAAAATTATATATATTTTTTAATTTTGCGCTGTCAGACTCCCTTAAGAGAAATTTAGGCTAAATAATCAGAAAAAGGTTATGGGGCGATATCTGGGTACTAAAGAATATTTTAAGAAAAAAAAGAAAGAAAAAT
Source organism: Topomyia yanbarensis (assembly GCF_030247195.1). Classification (NCBI taxonomy): domain Eukaryota; kingdom Metazoa; phylum Arthropoda; class Insecta; order Diptera; family Culicidae; genus Topomyia; species Topomyia yanbarensis. Next base: position 3,448,645 of record NC_080670.1, on the reverse strand, counting down.
ATATGTACCGATTATGTCAATGTCCCCGTTTTATCAGCTTAAAATTCACCAAGGGACTGATAATAACAGGTCTTCACTGTAATACTAATTCTTACGGACGGAAATCCCAATATTTTGGTCATTGTCTAACGACGGTGATTTCTATTGCAAAGACAATCGAGAAATCGCTTGAAATATTTTGAAAATTGGTGAAGTAATATTCTGCCGCTATACACGTAACTGTCCCATGTGTATCCCATAGCACATGGGAATGCTTATAGCGGCAGTATTGCTTTGTAAAAACCCACTTTAAACATGTTAGAATGTAAAAATCGGAAATAAACTTCAAGTGTAAAAATCGGACTGAGATACTTCAGCATCCTGCGCTTAAAAAAATCTCACCGGCCAAACTCGACGAGGACGGACCTCCAGCTTAACAACCGGATGAAAATAAATAAATAAATCGTGCGCAAGAGCATTCATGTATCGTGACATTGAAGATTAAAAGTCGCTTAAAAAACTTCTTCGTAAGAATGGGATGTATTCATTTCCGGTTTTTATACTGAAGGCTTTTTCATACGATTCTTACAGAGGAGAGTCCCAGTCCGGTTTTATGCTTGAAGTTCATATCCGATATTTACATTCTATTTTATTTGAAGTGGGTTTTACGAAACATGTTCTTGTTCTTGCGAACAGCAGGCGCGATAAATTCTCTTTAAGGGCATGTTCATTAACCGAAACAGAAGTTTCGAAACTCTTGATTTCAACAGATCTACTCCTTACAGTATATTTGCTATTTGAAGCCTAATAAGTGCTAAATGATGGCAACATAATTAAATATAAAAATTTGGAACATTTTCGCGTTTCAAAATGGTTAGGTGATTATCGGAAACTTAGCTATTTTTGACAATCATAGCAGAGCATAGCACGAACACCTGTACAAATCGTAGATGGAGTTGCAGAATTGAGCATATCCATTGCCATATCAGACTTCGCCACGATCTACAATGACGTAGACCCGCTCATCTCCACACACCTGGCCACGTTCTTACAAGCGTTTTTATGTCATAATACACATACTTAAGGGAAACGCTCGGAACCGAAACAGTTTTCATAGATGACGGAGATATCAAAAGGCGAAATAAATGTGAGCTGGAGATTATCACCCTTATTCTTGTATACAAAGAATACGATTCGAACGAATAGTAGGCCCATTTGATTTTGCTGTCGAAAACGAGAATACAAACGACTTTCGAACGAACTAGCATTCTTCGTATACAAGAATAAGGATGTATATAAAATTCATATCACACAAAAGAACAATGTTATTGCTTAATACAGGCCGTATGGCAGTGATATTAAAAATACTTGGAAATGGTACATGAAACGGGCTCACCGGTATCCAGTATGCGAACATCCTTTCTATATCATATGTACTGCCAAAAAAACGTTCTGCGTCGCTTCTGGAAGTGTAGTGGCCTACACGTTACTTTCTCTCTCTGCAACTCAATTTGATGACCGGAACGCACCTTTCGCTTGAAACTGGATTTAGAATTGCATGTATTATGTAATCGGGACAATCACAAATGGTCCAAAATATCGAAACTTCACAGTTGAAAGATGATGACAACTAAATTTTTCACGGATAGCGAAAATTACTTGCGTCCCGCTGTCAGCGATTGCTGCGATCCCTCGCTTTAGGATGTTAAAAATGACATGACAGGCTACACATATTGTGCATTCTCATAAAAAATCAAGTCAATTCGATGATTAGTTTTTGAGTTAACGTGTTCTTTTTTCCCTTTTTTATTTCGACTATGTTAGTTACATTTTTCTTTTTTTACATTTTAACGACATTCAATTAGCTAGAGATTACTGGGTAGGGAAAGTTATGAAACTCAGAGCCATAGTACTCAAGTGAGAGCAAGGATGTGAAGTAAACAGATCGGAAAGCTAGAAGGACACATGATAGTGAACTCGGGTGATTCGTAGTTATTCTGCCTAAGCTCGACCCTCATTATCAGAAGGCAAAAATTAAGCCCGCATGATATTAAGCCTGTTCTAATGGCCCTGCCACTTCTAGCTTTCCGATCTGTTTACTTCACATCCTTGCTCTCACTTGAGTACTATGGCTCTAAGTTTCATAACTTTCCCTACCCAGTAATCTCTAGCTAATTGAATGTCGTTAAAATGTAAAAAAAGTTAACGTGTTCGCCAATTTGAAAAACGCGGTTTCGAGAAAAACGGTATTAAGGGGTGTCCCACATCAAATTGTATCGCGGAAGAAACGCTGTAGAAAGTGACCCATTGGGAATTTTCTCATGAAAATTTGGGCATGTTATCATTGTCAGTTTTTCGAAAATTATTGCCGATAGATTGAAATCTTCGTGTGTTATAGCGAATACGCGCGATGAATGAGTGGATATTCAGCGTGGCCACCGAGATGGCGAGAAACTATTGTAAAGGTTCAATACTAACAATCAAACGGATAAAAAAGAAATCGATTTGTTTGCCCACAACACCAGATGCCCCTCCTTCTAAACTTTCTTCCTTCAACTCCTTGCTCTTTCTTGAGTACTAAGGCTCTTAATATACTTCACCTTTCAGTTCCTTGCTAATTCAATACCGTCCCGGCACGCCAAAGCTCAACCCAATAGAAAAATATTAAGCAATCGTCGTGGCATCAACATAACACTTGCCCACATTGTTTTAGTGCATATCGAAAGACTCAGATTTTGTCTAGCATATTATGCTGAGTTGAGAAGCAAACGTGAAAGCTGCCGAGTTATTGACGGAAGAGAAAGAAAAATATACTCTCACTTGCACTTAATTTTTTATTTCAAAACATAATCTTTCAATTGGAGATCAGAAAAATTTGTATCCCCGGTCGAACTTAAAAGTGGAACAAAATTCAATTCACGCTAGTCACTCTTAATAGTAGGTTTCGTTTGTTTACCTCCTCATTCATTCGTTCGGTGCATCTTAATCATTCAAATATTTTACGTTTCAATTACGAACCAAACTTTGTTTTTTCCTAGGGAAATTAAAACTGTCGCACCACTGCCACTGATATATAGTCTTGATTGGTCAATATGATTTCGCATTTTTATTTTTTCCTCCCTAAGGGGGAATTTGGTAAAAACTTGCTGTGAATAATAGCAAAAACCTACTTTAATAAGTTTTATTTTATGTTTCGCGTTCCGCTCCTCAGCTTATGACAGCTGGCGTGACCAACATATAGGCGAACCTTAATACTTATGATCGACTGCTAACGGTTGTCGACCCATTAGAAAAAAAAAAGTTCTGATTCTGAGAGCTTATAAAGGCGCGACATTGCTTAAAATCAATCGCTTAAAATTTTAGGCTTCAAGCAAAATATTCCTGTCTGAACATTAAACCGTTAGGTGCTAGTAAACGTCAAAACAACAATCAAAATATCATAAAACCATGGAAGTTAGCTGTGGTGCCCTTAAGATGCAAATTGCTTCAATTCATTGTTTAGGCTGTGCATTTTGCATGTAATTGAATCTTGCCAAGTTCCCTTAAGGTAAAACTTAAACAACGGTTATGGGACTAATTGAGTCGTCTTTTTTAATAATGGAAATCTAAAATGTTATGCTTACCATCAGTACTTCCGTCATTGTATTAAGATACCATCATCCAATTTATTCACTTAGTTATGGCAGCTTTAACTTTATGGTTATTTTTCTGGAGAAACCATCCAACTTGAATTGTTGTAGACTTGTTAAACCTGAACAGAATCGAATTGAATTCCGAAATACCGGCTTATAACGATAAATACTCACCAGTTCTTCCTTGTGTGTTAATCACCTTTGCCTCCTGCAGCGAGCCAGATTAAACCTGTAGGAAGTGTTCAAAATCTTCCATTAGTAACCCATCAGGATGCACACCGGACATTTCAAATCCGAACGCAATGACTAACATAAGAAGCATCTTACCTCATGCTTTCCATTTGAATTTATCATTAATGAATATATTACAAGTGGCAAAAGAAGCTTATTAAAGTACTTACTCATCACCTCAAAGAGCCAGTAGGCGGCAAGACGCGATTCTGTGACAGGAAGCCCCAAAGGAACCGTTCAAAGGCCAGAAGAGATGGAGAGGAGTTGTGAATGGGACGGACAAAGTATCCGACCGGCACCATCATCATCACCACCAGCACGGAAACCGGAACCAGAATCAATTGACGTTAATCGATGGTGCGCTATATCGTAGTGTGTCATTGATGAAGAAACCGAACCGCAACCGAAATAGGAAAGCAACCGCATTAGGAGATTTGTTAGATGGTTCTAGATTGCGCTAAAGGATCAAGTGATATTTGTTTTTTTTTTTTTTAACATTTGATCGAATCTCAAGCAAAAGTTACAGAAACAGATCAGAAGTGGCGCTATTTTCTCTTGAGTCGCAGAATAAATAGCTGCTTTGAAACTGTGACTTGATTTTATTTCGCTCAATTGTCTATGCTGAATTTTTGCAATATGTTGATATCATAATCTAAGATTCTCTTCAGTTGTGTATTGTTGGATTTTGTTTATTTAATATAATTAGCTTGTTTCTACTCACATATTACGCATTACCATGTTTGTCGGCGTTCGATAAGATGTCCAGTTCTGAGCTGCGGTCTTCCGGAAGCAGCACCGATGATCATCTGTGTGTAGAATATTTACCGATGAATATGACGGTGTCATCAAATTTTTTGTTTGTTATAACACGATTTACGCACAAACATACACAAATTATTGTTCTTGAGCGTAACTTTACTGTTCGTTTATGGGTAGAAAGTATGATTTTTTTTCGATTGGGTAAAAGTAAACTCATTTGCTTATGAATTCTGTTCTTCAGAGTATAATAATCATAGTTGCTTATGACGTAGATTACACCTTATTAGAGTACAATTAAAAAATAACCTGTGGTCTATTCAACGCGAACGTGGTGAAAATTAGAGGGGAAAGGTGTCACGTATAGGAGAAGGAACCTTCAACGCCCACGGACGTTTTTGCGTCAATAGAATAGTTAAGTGCGAGAAGGACAGGCGTTCGGAACAATTATCACGCTTTTCACCTAGCGCTACACAGAAATTGTTAACAAACGAATAGTGGCAGAATATACCTTGGATTCCCACGGAGCACTACTTCGTAAGTCCAACCTTCTTGGCTTCGACCTCATAGATTAACAACCGCCACATTTTAACCACAAACACCTCAGCTTCTTCGTCCAGGACCTAAAATAGTAACAAACATTAGGACCGATTGCGAATGCAGTTAAAAGGCATCTTACCATCATAACATCATCCAGTATTCCCTGCGGAGTGCTTCCTGCCAACACTTTCGAACAAATAAAGTCCACCAGCGTTGGCTCTGGCTCTCCAATGTATTCGATAATCTTCTTATTGATCCACGGGCGAATTTTCTTTTCAATCGTGGCATCAATCTCGTTCCAGTCTAGAGGATAATTGAACAAATCGTTCTTTTCAGTGGGTATTTTATCGATAATACTCTTAATGTGCCGCCGTTTCTCCTCCTGCGATTTGATCGTATCACGACTGGATCTGCTACTGGTACCGGAAGCGTCCTCACCACTCTTACTTTTGGAGGTACCCTTTGAACTAGAGTGCTGTGATGAGCCCGTCTGAACGGCCGCAGCGTTCTGTGCCTTTTTCTCGTCTTCTGTAACTATAACTGATAGTAAATTAGTTTCCGTTCTTCTGATTGAGTACGAACTGATCAAAAAAATCCAACTTACCCAAGGGCACCAACTTTCGCTTCTTAGGACCATTCGACTCCTCTCCATCGTCGTCCATATTGTTGAAAACGTCCTTCATTTCCAACTTCTTCTTTTTAGCATTTGCGTTCAAACTGAGACTGATGGTGGGTGCGATAGGTTGAGGCTTCTCCGGCAGGGAATTCATTTCACTATTACTATTTGCTCCAGGGCTGTGCATCATCATTGTGTTCGAGTTCGAACGCATTGAATGACGGGAAGCATCCTCCTCGGGTTCCATCATACTTGGTCCACTATCGAAAATGGTAGCAGGACCTGAACCAAACCCGAACGAATCTCGCGTTTCCGATCCGGCATGCTGCGGATGGTGAGGCAGGCTATTGTTACCGACGTGGTGGTGATTATTATTGGTTGCAATCACACCGGGGGAGTCGAAGTTATTATCGTCGTGACCACTGGAATCAGACTCAATCGGTTCCGCATCAATGGCTGCCAACTCACGGGAGGCCTGAGCTAGGACATAGCGTTCCTTATTGGCGCGCACCCGTTCCTTGTCACGCTGTCGCTCTAGTTCACGCTGCCGTTCACGCTCGAGCTCGCGCTCACGTTGCTGCGATTGCTCCAGATTAACATCGATCAAAATCTTGGGCCGGTACATGTCCTCGCGTTGTTTTTTCAACTGCAGGGAATTTAAAAATTAATCAGCCCTGTTGGGCCTAGAAAACGTTGATCGAACTCTTACCTTTTCAAATTCTAACGTTGGGTTATCATACTCGCCGGAGAAAATTTTATTCTTCAGCTCGTCAAGCTCTTCCTGTTCTTTGTTGCGGTCCTTCGAATCTTGGTCGGCTTCGCGGACACGCTCTGCCAAGCGTCGCTGCAGTTCTCGTCCCCTAGAAAAGAATATTTTGATCAGTGCCAATATCCTATTGAGAGGTTTTCCAAGATGCTTGCAACGTTCCAACAAACTACTCACTTATAATATTTTGGATCATCCCGTTCATCATCATAGTCCTCCAAGAATTCCTTAAGCCGCTTTGCTTCTCTTTCCCGTTCTTCCTCCCTGCATCGTTCTCTTTCGCGATCCTTCTCGTAGTCCTTGGTCTTTCGTCGCTCGCGAGCTTCCCAATTCCGCAATCTCTCCTGATAGGCGGCCTCCTTTTCCTTGGCCTTCTTTTCCGCCTTTCTACGATCTCTTGCTTCCTCTTCTATTTCTTTCTCTTTCTGAATGTCTCGTGGGTTTCGGTTTTGCAATTCCCGTTCACGCTCCCTTTCTCTTTCGCGTTCACGTTCCCGTTCGCGGTCCCGTGCCTCCCGTTCCCGGTTTTCCCGCTCTATCCGTTCACGGGTTTCCCGTTCCCGCTCCCGTTCACGTTCCCTTTCCTTCTCACGTTCTCTTTCTCGCTCGCGCTCACGTTCGCGGTCCCTCGATCGTGACCGACTTCGCCTCCGTGATTTTTTCTCTTTATCCTTTTCTTTTTTAGGTGAAACTGACCGTTTCTTGTCCCCGTCGGACTTTTCAGACTTTTTCTCGTCCCGGGCTTTCCTACGCTCCTTTTCCTTCTCTTTTTTAAGTTCCTCAGCTTCAGTATACTTGCGAAACTTACCAATCTCCTGGCTGATTATTTCCCGCTTACCCTCTTCCAGGTGCACCGACTGTAGTTGTTTTTTCTGTTTTGTTGGTGCAGCTTCGTCGTCCGGGTCACCACCAGAAAAATCCTCTCGAAACTCTTCCATAATCCTTCTGATCAAATCGGTCGATTCGTCATCACACCTCCGTTCGAAATTTTCATCACCACCGGCAGTCTCTTCCTCTTTGTAGTTATCAAGCAAAGCCTTATTTTTGGCGTCAACCTTGGCCACCAGCTTTTTACCGCCAATTTCAAGATCGTGAAGCAATCGGACGGCACGCGCACCTGCTACGGCACCACTGAAAATTACAAATAACGCAATAAATCCAACTTATCACAAGCTCCCCCTATTCGAGATAACACTTACTCGTACTCACAAAACCCAAAGGTGGACACCCGCTTCCAGTTGATGACCGTTCCGCACGATGCGAGAATCTTCTTAATCATTGGATCGGGTGCTTTATCGCTGATGTTTCCAATGAAGACAGTGATTACCGGCCCGTCGTAGGTAGGTGCGGGATTCGGTACCTGAACACCGCCTACCCGATCACCACGGTGCTTGTCATGATGGTTGTTCATATGATTGTACATCTGCGGACGAGAACCGATCGTGGGTGGCGGTCCGTGAAAAGTAGCCCTTCCACCAGGTGGGGGCTGACTCATCGGTGGCAATCCGACTGGCATCATCGGCTGAAACAAAATAGATGATATTAAAATTGTATCATCACAAGAAAGTAAACATCCCTTACAGGCATTATTGGTGGGGCCATCGCGAAGGGCATTCCCGCCGGCACAATTGTCGGTGGTGGTCTTGATGGGTAGGACATCGTCGAGTTCTAGCAAGCTCCACCGGCTCTATTTACAATGACTTCCCTGATGCTGTAACCGTTCGTACGCAGCTGCCGGAGCAAATGATAGAAGAACGTTTATCAGAACCTGCTTCCAAACAAGCTATTGTTTTGGATATTGATTGAAAACGATCTCGGGCTCCAGCGGCAACCGAATAAACAACGAATATTTTCCTACCAAGCGGAAGCAACAAACATTTGACAGCTTGCACTGTTTCCAATCTTCTACCACACGACGCCGATCTTTCACGCACACTAGTGCAGCAAATTTTCGCTGCTACTTTTTTTCTCGTTCGTCGTCGGCCGAAAAAGAATTGCAAATATCACAAATTTTCACCAACTTTTCGTGTCTACAGATAGTAAAACTGTAGCACCAACTTTAACACTACCGAATTGCAATATTTTCGAAACGTTCTGAACTGAGAAATGTACAATTTTCGACGAAAATGTGCTACCCGTTCAGCACTCTTGGCGAAAGGATGGAAACGCGATCACTCTGCTTCGTTTCACTGACAGGTCGAAGACGGGCGCTTTCGATTTTGACGTTTTGCACCAACTGTTCGAAAGATGCCAACGACTCTGGCGACACCTTCGAACAGTTACGGGGGGCTAGTCAACGGTATCGATATTCAGTTCGCTAGCGCTGGAAATTAGCATTAGACCATCTGCACTACGACGGATTGAACGGAACGAATAGAATTCGATTCCCGTTTGATTTTGCTGTCATCTTTGAGAACATCAATGCAATGCAAAGTAATGCAGAATTAGGCTGCACAACTCAAGTAGCTCAATTTGGGCGGAACAACCAAATTTTAAAAAGATGCTTGGAGGGAAATTTCTAAAGTAAAGGCATTGGTCGAGCACAGCGGTAACGCGAGAGAAAATTTCATTTAATTATTACATTTAATGTTTTCTTTAAATGTGATCTCTGTTCTGCGAATTACAAGACGTCTGGAATTTTCATTCGAAGCGTATTCGAGCAGGAACACAGCGAAAATCAATTTGAATGATCTGCATACATCTTGAAACAAAGAATATGCAGATACATATGTGGCTGACATCAAAAATCATTAAAAGGAGGACATATCTTGAGCGTTTTTTCAAAAAGACATATCGGCAATAAGTTACTCTCTTTGTTTACTTTCTCTTCTGTTAATAATTCGGTCGCTTTAACATTTATCCCTCAACTCTTTGCATACTATGCTAGTTAAAACCACCGTCTTTCGATTTGTACTGTAAAATAAGGGAAAAGTGTTATAGTGACGCCGTAAAAATCGAAAGAGAAAGTAAACAAAGAGAGTAACTCATTGTGTAGATATGTCGTTTTGAATAAAACTTCTAGATATATGTTTGAGTTTCGGTAAAAGTAAGCTTGAATTTTTATGTAACATTTTTTGAGTTCGATCTTTCTTTAATTTCATTCAGACAAATATAAATACAGCATAATATAACCAAATACTCAGCTGACTCCCAGCCAGTTTAGAAATTTATTCTTGAACTAATAAATGACTCAACCAAAAAAAAAATCCCTATCATTCCGAAATAAAAGATTTCAGGGCAAATCCTTGTGAAAATTCGATGGTATGAATTGTGACACTAAAAATAAATAATATTTAGCGGAACAAAGTTGTGTCTATGCCTTTTTTACCAAAATGAAAATGTACGTCATTAACTACAAACACAAATACTCGAACATTCGCCTTTTATAAATAAAAGTATACAAAAACAAACAAATCAAATCATTCTAAGAGGTAACTCGTATGAATTCGAAACCACATCCATACACAAATACTTCGTTCCTTCCCAGTACCTTCTCCAGCCCTTTGGCATCCGATACACAACTCGGAAATGTTTTCCCAATTGACATTGTCTTCGAGGTAAAATGCCACAGACAAACTTCTTGATCAATACCCACGCTCCAAAATGTGTGCTCATCTATGAAACGTATACCAGTTACTTGACCCAAATGTGCACACTGCTGCCGGATGGTACTTCGTAGCTGGAAGCAGAAACCACCGCTCTTTATTGTATTAATTCGAAATACTGAAACCAAGACAGCCTGATCATCTCCACCAGTACCGAGTAGGAACAGTCCATTGTGATCCAGGGACATCACGTCAAATGCATTTATACCACTTGCATGGTATCGCAACTTGTGAAACGGTTCGCTCAGTTTCTGTGCATCCCAAAAGCAAACTAAACCGTCAGTGGCCGTCGTTAGAATCACCAGCTTATTTTCGACGATCAAGCTTGTAATGTGTAGAAAGCACCTTCCATAGTAAATCTCCTTCGCCAATTCCACCTGATAGGATCCATTGTTTATAGAAAGCTTGAATTGTCGTAAAAACCCGTCGGAGCAACCAACAAACAACCCAGCAATTGATTCGACCAGTGTCATACACATGAAACGTGTTTCCGGATCAAAGGATAAGGTTCGGTTGCTTCGCCATCGGGACCGATCTGAATCACTGGCTAATAGCATGTACGAGAGTTCGTCCTTGGTTCGTAACGTGACCGTATCCAACGTAGTCAGGCACAATTGAGCACGTCCACCAGCGGAGATAAGAAGGACTTTCCGCTTATCAATGCCTAACTTCGTACTGTGGCAAATCGATTTAATACTTGAAATGTGACTAGTCAAGTGCTTCCGGGGATGGTCCTGAAAAATATGTGAATATTGTGCATAAATACCTACTGTTTAGACAAACAAAAAAAAAATGTCCAACTTACCAACAAACTTCCAGTTTCGCTGCAGAACGTATGAATACGTAAAACGTTATCCTCACCACCGGAAATAAACAGTACCGCCTCTTCCGTTTGCACTATCCGCACCGCATTACAAGTCTTGACGTGCCAGTTCAGACGAGGCACCCGCAGTAAACCGCTTGTCGATTGAGTCAGCTCAACAGAAACCTCCCTGAGACGTTTATGCTGGATAAACACGAATCGACCATTTTTATCATCCGAACGGAAGAAATCCCAATTCCGGTGACCTCCACCACAATCTATCTGGAATAAAATTTCCCGCTTCCTGTCACATAGAACAAATCGAGAGTCGTTGAAGCCCATCAACCACAGGTCATTACATAGTTCACTCATTCGATCGATCCACCGGATAGGCATTTTTTCGGCACCATAAACTTGAATTATCTTTTCAGCTGGATCCAAAAATATCGATCTAAGATGGCCATCGTGACCGGAAGTCGTTAGGAAATAACCTTCCTCAGTCGATTCTTCCAATCGGATTCCGGTTATCCCGAGTTTGTCATGAAGGTGCGATAGTTTGTACAAGGGATCAAGGCTTCCATTGTTGTAGAGCAACAGATTACCAGCCCTATCCGCCAGCAGAAGGTTCTCTTCGATTCCAAAGGCAAAAGTTAACCAAGGCTCGCTTGCTTTCGGTAAACGATGACAAGATTGAAGTATTTCCACATTTTGCCCATAAACTAGACATCTTCCATTGTTGTCACACAACACGATGTTCGATTTCGAGCAGAAATGCAACGATCTAATGATACTGAACCTGACAGGCTCTGGTTCTGGCAAAAAATCTGGCTGATCAAAATTAAGAACCATTTTTTTAATCAGCTTAATGCTGCTATCATTAACTTGGTAAATGTTGAGGTACTTATCGCCAGCAATAAAAACTTGCTTCTCGGAAGCATCCAGAAGGCTGCATTTGAAGTTGTCAAGCTGGTCAACAATTTGTGGGGGTGAGCAATCTGCAAGTAACATAACTTGATCGTGATCTGTAATAGCAACCAGGGAGCCGTTTGATAAAAACTTAACCTTAACCAAATGCTCTTTGCCAACATCTACTTCAACTGAATGGATATCCTTTTCACTACATCTTCCATGTGTTAAATATCCTTCCAAATTAATTTGTGAAACATTGCCGTTACTAGCGCAAACAAACATTATTTTTTGTGCAGCGTCATAGTCTAAATTCCAAAGCGTCGCCCCATCTTCCAAACGTTTCTTAACGATTAAATTCCCTACATCATCCCACAGGCAAAGATTCGAATCTTCTCCGATTGAAACAACCCAACTCGTCTCCCGTTCCCGAATTATTCTGCACTGGAACACTCTCGCTGTGTGACCAAAGCAGTAGCTTTTCTCTTCCAGCTCAATACCAAAATCTTCCGGTAACGGGTGACTTCTAATTGTCCAGAATTTAACGGATCTATCATCGGAAGCGGTGGTAAGAAACCCCCGCTCCCAGTCACAATCGATTGAAAAGATCACCCCATTATGGGCTCGACTGCTGCTTAGCACGCGACCCTTCCGGACACCGGACGGTCTCCAAATCACCAGCAATCCGAGGGCAGTTCCACTAAAGCACAGTAAATCCGTCCAACTGCTGCCAACGATTCGCGAGTAAAACAGAGTAGAACTGTCTTCACATGGACAGGAATCTACCAGCAACCAATCTCCAAAATAATTCCGGGTAAGTAAAATGGCAACTCCGTGTCCAGTTATGAGACCGATCGTTTGGCGATCCAATAGTTTCAGAGTACTTATCCAATCATTAAACCGGCTGGGTGAATGCATTAACATGGTTCTCTCCTTTGGATAGTACAAAACATTTTGTACAAAATTCTGTAGATCTATATTGGTCAAATCATAAAAATCATCGTCCTACAAAAATAAACAAAATTATCTAACGGAATTCGTTAATCATTAAACCAGTCTTTTACCTGATTCAAAGCAATCGATATAGCCTTACGACCGGCGTGCAACACTATCAACCATGATGAGTCCACCGTACAAAAATCAATTCCGTGAATCTTCGACCTCATTGGAGGTAAAGGGGCCAACTTTTTCCGTGTGCTACCGTCAACATCTCTGTGGTACAACACCAGCGTGTTGCCTATGCCTGTAAGTGAAATGTTTACCTTTGGTATTCTAAATTCCTAATAGTGGTTCCTACCAACAAGTAACTTTTCACTAGTCAACACCCGAATACAGGTGGCATCCGTCAAGTTCATGTTATGACAAATTAATGGATTACCAAAAATACATGTTACAAATTAATTTATTATCACAGTTCGGGACGAACACACACGGTGAAGGCAATGCTGATTGATAAGCTCCAGCTCTTGCAAAAACGTTTATTATTGGTTTTGTTTTGTTTTGTCAGTTTTGCTCTTATTCAACCTTGATGCGATCACGTTCCTTACATTTGAAACCCAAGAAAACGCACATTTTTTGCGTATAAAACACACGGAAAAATATTAATTTTTGTTTGGTTTGTGATGTATCTCGAATAGAAATCTCGAAAAACATATGATTACGGCCTAAAAGCCAACTGTCAAAATCCACTTTGAATGCAAATTCCAGACAAACCGTTAAGGCTAGTTTACAGTTCGGGAAATGGATCGCGGGATTTCACACGGGATTTGCGTCGGGATTTGATCAGGGAAAATTTCCCGCCGAGATCTCTCCAAACTGTCAAACCAAAAACTCTGCTGCTTCTTAAAAATACAAACAGTATCAAACTTGCAGCGAATTGTAAACTTTATAAAAATACTATTTTCCCCGTCGGAAACAATTTGTGTTGAATTGTTCCCGGACGGATTTCTGTGTGGAGAGTTTTAAAATCCCGTGATGTTTCCCGCGGTTGGGTTTACACTTCATGAAAACTGTCATTTTTGTGTAGACTTATTTCCCGTCACGGGATTTGAAATCCCGAGCTCCATTTAAAATACACAGGGACCCAAATCCCGTGACACGTTTTCCGAACTGTAAACTAGCCTTTACACGGCAATCACAGATGTTGGTAGTAAACGAAAGAGAAAAGTTTTCTCTTTCATAAACTGTAGTGAACTGTGTTCGACTAGTAACGGTTTGTCTGGAATTTGCATTCAAAGTGGATTTTGACAGTTGGCTTTTAGGCCGTAATCATATGTTTGTCGAGAAATGTACAGTAACAAAACCATGATTTTCACTGTGACGGTACAGTAATTTTACAATAATTTACAGTAAGTTTTGGTGTTATGCTACAATACAAAAACAATAAACTTTAACGTTTTTACAGTAAATTTCAACGTAAAATAGACTTTTACAGTGAAAAAGGGGGTGGTTATGTATCTTAACATTAAAAAATCAATTTTTCTTCATACATTTTTTTTTTTCGAAAGCAGTAAAATTTAATGTGAATGCACTGTATTAGTTTTTGCTGAACAGTGAAATTTATTGTTACATGAAATTTTATTGTAAATCTACTGTGAGAACTTGGCATCGAACAATGTTGCAACAGTAATAACTATAATATTTATTGTTTTATGATTGTTTGTAGGGTAAATGCTATTGTAAAATTCTATCCGGGATATTACGCAAACCATGTGACGTTTGTTTGACAATTCAGCGGTGGGTTTTGTCAACAAGTCTACCCCTGCTAACAGAAAAACTCGTCCGACAAACATCTTTCGTTAGTTCGATTTGTTTGATGTTGGATCAAATCTCGACAAACATATGATTACGGCCTAAAAGCCAACTGTCAAAATCCACTTTGAATGGAAATTCCATCATGAAAAGTAATTTTCAATTTGTTTTCCTCTATTAATCAATGTATAAATAGATACGCGATGCAATTAATATTAACGAAAAACCAAATGAAAACAAACTAACAAATTTGACGCTTGGGATATAATATATAATTATATAACAAAATATTGTGCACTGCAAAGATCGGTTGAGCTTAGGTATTTCGTGATTAAGAAAAACCAATTTCCTTTGACTTGAGTAAATGGACGGTCAAAAATCTTAATACCTGCAAAGTGAACTTAAGTCAATTTAACTAATCATATGGTAAGTGTCATCATATAATTTTTCTTAGTGTTTCGATGATTTCTATTAGGAACAATTCATAAAATGCACACACGGAGAACTTGCATTACCTAACAGTAGGTAATCTGCATCCTACAGTCGTAAATCACTGGTTGGACACTTTTTAACTGGACCGCTTTTTAGTTGGACCTCCGCTAGTTGTACCATTGCTCAACTAAAAAGCATCTGAACGTCAAAATCTCATGTCAAATTGACTTTGACAATCTATCTAATAATGTTTTACACTACACTGAAAGAAATCCAAACGTTAATTCTATTTGCTTCAAACCGCTTAAAATTCATATGAAGAAGAAATGCTATTGTTATCACGCGCACACATACCTTCTATGTGTCAACTGTATAAACTATGTATGCACACACATAAGTTATATGTGCATATTATTATAGAATGGGGTTTTATGTGCCTAATAGTTATGAAATGTGAATGTAAGATTAATATTTCTTGTGAATACACACATTAGGTTTATGCGCCAGCAAATAGTGTCTATATGCCTCCGTTAATTGCAAAAATCTATGTGTAAAATCAATAGGCATAACGTTTACTTTTTTTTGAGTGTACTAATGACTTTTACGGATAGTTTTGTGACATTTGTCAGTCGATCCAACTAGCGAATTAAATTCGTTAGTTGGACATAGGCTGTGGCCCAACCAACGAATCACGACTGTACTACCTCCAACGAAAGTGAGAGAAGCCAATTTTACCCAAAAATAATGAAATCTCGCTTGTTTTTTTTAGGATGGCGAATAAGCATGCTATCAAAAATAGCTTTGAGAGAAAATACAGATTCGCCGAGAATAGATGTTAACATTTTATGAAAGAGAAAAGTTTTTTCCTTCATCTGTTGCTGTGAATTGTGATTGGGGATTAATGGTTTGTCCAGAATTTCCTCTCAAAGTGAATTTTAACAGTACGCTTTTGGCCCTTCTCAAAAAACACGCGAGAAATATTCCCCAAAACCGACTAAACTTTATCCCATTAATTTTGGGTTAAACAATCATTGTCCTAATACACATCTTATCATTCAAGAGCCTAATGACCTGTTCAGGGTATCATCCAAACAATATTTGGAATCGTTGGACTATATGGGTTAAAGTTCGTGTATAATATTTTTTATGAGGAGTGCCTCTTTTTGGTTTACCGGCAGCGAAGGACAGCATAATAACATTACCTACTGATAGGTAATGGAACTGTACACGATTTTCTCCGTGTGGCTCTACCAAAAACGCACAAACACAACAGCGAAGACCCGAACCCTTTTCAGAAATGAATACATACACAAGTGTGACTGATGGCTGGCAGCTCTGCTGCTCTGTCCTCGGTCGGCTTCATTCACGGACTTGCTTGCTGTCGCTGTGCTCTGCCATCGTCGTAGGTGCACTAAAGTCCCTTCCGTTTGTCGTCGCCAAATAAGAGTAGAAAATTTAACCATTTCCAGTTCAACCCAAGTGCAATCCACACGTGAATCCTTCCTCGTTACATTGAGTGTAAATGTAACATCTGAGGGCTGTGGATTTTGGTAGAGAATCCGACAGATTTTGTAACATCGCGTAGTGCTTTAGCGAAGAGAACTGACGTCGTAGGCGAGTGTGATTTTCTTGGACTTAGAAAAATTTGCTGCTGTCTGGTTGGGTGGCAGTCACATTTCATTACGATTAAAATTAGCTACAACTCGGAGGATGAGTGTCGAAGCGGAAATGCCCAGTTCCCAGGTAAGCAAATTTTTAAATTTGTAACGTAGACGGGAATTTCTGGAAAAAAATAAACCCCAGCCAGCTAAGGCTGACTGGGACTTAGACGAAAAATTTCCAACTGCTAGCTTTCATAAAGAGAAAATGGCGTCCGGAGACTAAGTCCCACGTCGTCGAAAGCAGCAAAGGCGAAATGTTTGAAAATTAATATTTCCCTTACGAGTGCTCGGATCCGGTCGAAATTGGTACCGAAATTCGTTTCAGAAAAAATTACATCGCATGAGCAGGGGTTGCATTTTTGGTCGGAAAAAATTGACAAGTCCAAGATTTTTCTGGCACTTAGAAATTTTTTCGCTTCCATTGCTGATGTTGGTCTCTTTGTACTCTGCCTGCGCTCGTTTCTCTGTCGCTGTGCTGCCGTTCAATTTCGAACCCTCAGTACGAGTATTATATTGGAAGACTGCATATACGTACCGTTTGGTAGATTTTTTGTTGTTATATTTAGCTGCACTGGCCTATGGTAGCAAGTCGGTTGTGATTTTCACAAGTGTTGGTCGTCGTGATATAGGTAACAGTGGCAGTCAAATGAAGCAAAAATATAAGCGCCGTTCGGTTTTCCGTCGAAGTTCCACCGCTCGCATACAATTTAGCGAGCGGCAAAAGCGATCTGCTTTGGGTTGGGTACATACAATGCTAGTGCTTGCGCTGTTAGTTGGTTTGTTAAAGGAAGGTAATGGCAGTGATGGGTTGATGGTTTAGAGGTACCTAGGCTTTTGTGTGCTGTCGATCGGTACGTACAGAGGGCAATAGAGTGATTAGAGTTGTATAAAATTAGCTAATTCATTCCGATTGAACTGAATGGGAGCATTGATAGATTGTAGAAAATAATATTGGTCAGGTCTTGATCACCTTTATAAGTCAGACATGAATCTAGATCAACATAAAAAATAACATGTAAATTTATTTCTATTACATGGAAGAAATTAGGTTGCACAAGTTCGAGTAAAATTTGTTAGTAATTGTAATTTATTATTTAACGTTGTTAGTCGTCGAGTTGATTTTCGTTGAGTCGAAACTAACCCCAACTTCTGTCAAAGCATATGAACTCACTGATGTGGAACCTGTGTCGAGTGAAGATAGCCCACTTCGATCATAAATTCTCAACCAATTTCGCCCAGTTTTGAATGAAAAGGTTTCAAATTGCAAATAAGCATGCTTTGTATGAACGTCAACTGTCTTCACGGTAACCGAAAAATTGAAAATATGCTTGTGGCGTTTTCGTTTTTTGAAGTTACATTACACCAGTGTAACACAGACTATACGCATTTGAATTTGGATGTAATAGGCCTATCCATTTTTTTACACTGAGCAGATATAGGACCAAGTGAAAATAAAAAAAAAACGAAATGTGTAGAAGGTTTTTTACCATGCCGTACCACGCCTGCTTCTCGATAAGAAAAAGAAGCTAGCGTGTTATAAAAATCGTTTCCACTGTTTAACATGTGTTGTTAACTTGACTCCCGTTCTAGGACTCGACCAAGCAGTTGAATGGCGATCGCCCCAATGGCGTGAGCAATGGCCACTCGTCGGTTGATGCCACCAGTGGTGGTAGCGGTGAGGACCGCCATAAAAGTCACAAGAGCAGCAGTAAGGACAAACACCGTGACAAGGATCGTGACCGGGAAAAGGATAAGCAACGCGACAAAGATCGCGATCGCGAGAAGGACAAGCATCGGGACAAGGAACGAGACAAGCATAAAAGCAGTTCGTCGTCGAGGTGAGTTAAAGGCAGTGTAACCATTCGATCATAAGTAAACAAACAACATTTGCAATTCTAGGGACAAGGATCGCGAGAAAGACAAATCTAGCAGCAGTAGTAGCAAGGACAAAGATCGAGACCGTCACAGCAGCTCGCACAAGAGTTCCAAGAGCGATAAGGATCGGGAGAAAGACAAAGAGCGGTCCAAGGATAAAGACCGATCGAGGGACAAGGATCGTGAGAAAGACCGGGACAAGGATCGCGAGAAAGATCGGGACAAGGATCGCGAGAAAGACCGAGATAAGGATCGCGAAAAAGACAAGGAACGATCTAAGGACAAAGAACGCGAGAAGGACAAGGAAAGGAAAGATCGTGATAAGGAGAAAGAAAAATCCAGCAGCAGTAGCAGTAAGGATAAAGATCGAGACAAGCACAAGAGTAGCTCGTCATCGTCCTCACATCGTGACAAGGACAAGGAGCGTGAGAAAGATAAGCACAAGAGCAGTAGCAGCAGCAGAGATAAAGATAAGCATTCCAGTAGCAGTAGTAGCAAAGACAAAGACCGCAAGGATCGCGACCGCGGCGATAAAAGCTCTTCATCCTCCAAGGACAAGGAACGTGACAAGAAAGATAAAGTCAAAGAGGACCCTGTTGTGAAACAAGAGAGTCCCGTTGAAGTCAAAAAAGAAAACCCTCAACCTATTGCTAATGGTCTTGAAAGTAACGAATCTTCCCAGGATGTCAAGGAGATCAAACCGGACGATCCGCTGGATATTTCTCGAGCCAGTTCGTGTGACTACTCAATGTCTCAGTTCCGTGCGGATGAAACTCCATTTGTCATCAAGGAAGAGGCTCCCGATCCCGATCGCAGCCAGGACAACGAAGAGGACGAGACGGCAGAAGAGCAGGAGGAACCGCCATTGGTAATCAAGCAGGAGCAAGAATCGGACTCGGAAGATGATGTACCGTTGTCTAAGCGCAAAAAGAAGGATGATGAGGAAGAATTCGATGTTGGCCGCACAAAGAAGAAAATAAAGACTGAGAAGAAGGATAAGAAGGAGAAAAAGAAGAAACGTGCGCTCGAATCCGAGTCGGAGTTTGACGATGAAGACGACGAGGACGACTACGGATCAAAGAAGAAAGCTAAAAAGGCTAAGGTCAAGAAGGGTGCCGTCAAGCAGGAGAAGAAAACTAAAGTGAATGACCTGCGTTTGTTTATGTTTCTTAGCGAACATTCGTATATGCTCATGATCTACAATAATTGTATCTTTTCTTTTTTGGCTTTGTTTCTTTTTAATCGATATCGAACACAGGTTAAGACAGAGGTAAAGGAAGAACCTGTTAGTCCTACCAAGGGTCGTAAAAAGAAGAAGGAAGAGGAAGAGCAAGAAGTTTGGAAATGGTACGTATTAATTCATTCCGAAATATTTTCAGCTGCTTCATTGTTTAGCAAAATTCACTCATTCATGTTGCGCCACGGCTAATGTGAAGCCGGTGTAAACAATGCGCTGTCAAAGAACGCGTTCCGTCGTGAGCGAGCAAATGCGCATCGTTTTTCAAATTTAGTTCCAGTGCTTGTCGTGTCCAATCACAGTAGCGCTTCTGTTGCATGAGTTTCTTAAAACGTCAAATTGCTTGTGACATGTCTTAGGTGACATGTGTTCGATGATTATTGGTTATTTTTTTTCATCTTGATGGATGCGTTTTAATAATTATGTAAGCTGTAAACGCGCCTCTGTTTTGATGAGTCGCTTACTTTTTACGGCATGGCAAAATTTTCAACAGCACAAGTTGTTCGACAGCTGTTTTCGTGTCATTACGATAAGGCCTTATTGTCAGACAGGAACTCCCGCAGTACTACTGTTAGCGAAGGCGACAAGGTTAGGAGCAGCAAATTTCAACAGAAAACATGAACCCCATATTATTTTAAGACATTTATCACTTAAAGCTAATGTATTACAACCGTCCTTCCATTTCAGGTGGGAAGAGGAAAAGCGTGATGATGGCGTCAAGTGGAACTTCCTTGAACACAAAGGTCCAGTGTTTGCCCCACCATACGAACCGCTGCCCGAGAAAGTAAAGTTCGAGTACGACGGCAAAGTAATGAAGCTGTCGCAAGATGCCGAGGAAGTCGCTGGCTTTTATGCGCGCATGTTAGAGCACGACTATACCTCAAAGGATGCGTTCAACGATAATTTCTTCAAAGATTGGCGCAAACTGATGAGCTCGTCAGAGCGCGAAAAAATCAAAGAACTCAAAAAGTGCAACTTCCGGTACATGCATAGGCACTTCACTGAACTGTCGGAGAGGAATAAAAATCGAACCAAGGAGGAAAAACTGAAGCTGAAAGAAACAAACGAGGCACTGGTGAAAGAGTACGGAACATGTAACATTGACGGACACAAGGAAAAAATAGGCAACTTCCGTATTGAACCGCCTGGTTTATTCCGTGGACGCGGTGAACATCCAAAAATGGGAATGGTGAAGCGGCGGGTCATGCCAGAAGATGTGATTATCAACTGCTCAAAGGACAGTAAATGGCCCGAAGCTCCGGAAGGGCGTCGCTGGAAGGAAGTTCGTCACGATAACACTGTATCGTGGTTAGCTTCCTGGACAGAAAACGTCCAAGGTCAGGTGAAGTACGTCATGTTGAACCCTAGTTCCAAGCTGAAGGGCGAGAAGGATTGGCAGAAGTATGAAACTGCCCGGCGTCTCTTGAAGCACATCGATAAGATTCGCAACACCTATCGTGACGAATGGAAGAGCAAAGAGATGAGAATTCGGCAGCGTGCCGTTGCGCTGTACTTCATTGATAAACTAGCACTGAGAGCTGGTAACGAAAAGGATGAGGATCAGGCCGACACGGTGGGTTGCTGTTCGCTTCGGGTGGAACACATTGAATTGCACAAGGAGAAAAACGGAAAGGAGAATGTGGTAGTTTTCGATTTTCTCGGTAAAGATTCCATTCGCTACTACAACGAGGTAGAGGTCGAGAAGCGTGTGTTCAAAAATCTCGAACTATTTAAGGAGAACAAAAAACCCGGCGATGATCTATTCGATCGGTTAAACACTACCGTTTTGAACGAGCATCTGAGAGACTTGATGGATGGTTAGTTTTACCTTTGACATACGAATTAAAATCAAAATATAAAACGTATTTTCTTTTCTCTTTCCACAGGGCTGACGGCAAAAGTGTTCCGTACTTTTAACGCTTCGACGACACTTCAAATTCAGTTGGCCGAGCTGACGGATCCGGATATGACGCTTCCAGAGAAGCTTCTAGCATACAACCGAGCAAATCGCGCAGTTGCCATCCTGTGTAACCATCAACGGGCTGTACCTAAGACTCACGACAAAAGCATGTCCAACTTGAAGGAGAAGATCCGTCTTAAGCAAGAGGCGATTGATAACTGCGAGCAGGATTTGAGGGTAAGTTGTAACCTAACCGCTCTTAACCGACCCCACTGGTGATCTAATCCGTGTTTGGATCTCTACAGGATTTGAAAAAGAGCTCTGTGCGGGACAAGATCACTAAGGACAAGAAACAGAAGCTGTTGGAAAGACTCCGGGATCAGCTGAAGAAACTCGAGCTACAAGAGACTGACAAAGACGAGAACAAAACGATCGCCCTGGGAACATCTAAATTGAACTATCTCGATCCTAGGATTTCTATTGCATGGTATGAATGGTAGGATAAAATCAACAGAATCGTTTTTAAGTTCTGTTTTTTTTTCAACAGGTGCAAAAAGTTCGACGTCCCCATCGAAAAGATATTCAACAAAACACAGCGCGATAAGTTCCGATGGGCAATCGATATGGCTGGGCCGGACTACGTGTTCTAAGACAGAACCAACAAATATCCAAGAGAGATATTAGAAGAAGCGGTAACTGTATTTTGTTTTAAGGTGATAACTATTTTAAAGTTCAGTTCTCATAATGAACAACTGTATAAGCCAGAGGGCGCTTATTGTGTCTACAATTGACATTAGTTAGCAAGCAGCGCCCGTGTAGGTTCCGTTTGTAAAAAGTTTATATTTATTAATGAAAGGTAGAAATATACCCAAATAAACTAGAGAGAACAAACGATTCAAGCATCCATCCGTGAGAGAGCCAAAACAATAACCGTCTTTACAGTGGATTATTTTAATTTTTTTATCTGCTGCGATATCGCCTAACTAAGCAGTTCATAAAATTTGTTAAAATTATTAGTTTGACCGGATTCAGTTTCAAAACCCCACTGAAACAAATGATTTTATTTCCTTTCTGTATCTGCTCGCGTGTGTCCAACAGTTAACGGGAACCCGCACAATGGTTGTTTCCGATTTTAGGGAAATAACGATTGGGATCTAGCACCGAAATTGATGCAACACGCACCGTAACACAAATGTAATTTATTTATTTTGAATGATGTGGTTGTCGAGGAAGAAAGAAGTTATCAAATTCTTTCATTTTTTACGATTGCGTATGAATATTTAGTTTTTTATCTCTAGTTTGTAAGTAGTAGCAATTAATTCTGCAAAGAAACATGCAACCGTAAGCGTGTATTGTGAGTGATTTGAAAGTTTCCTTACGAAAAATAACCAGCAAATGAAAGTTTTTACTTCTAGAATAATAACAGTTGACTAGCTTGGAAAAAAACATGATGTAATCAAATTCGTGCTGAAACATGAAAAGGAGAAAAAAGAAACTAAGCAACTGTGTGGCAATGAAACAACCGATAGTGAAATGAAACGAAAGGTAATTAGGCTAAAGTTCATATTTACAAACCGTATAATCGTAATCCTACTAGATATTAGCCTTAAAACTTGAGCAGAAAGAAACTCGAAACACGTACCATTTGTAAAACAAGCAAAAGAACAACAACAACAAAAAGTGCAGTAAATCAACTAAGCATAAGGACAGTTTTAAGCTTTAAGTAAATCTGTATTCATAAGTCATTTTGGTTGACAGTGCAAGACATCAAGAGCTCCCGCTCCACCGGCTTGGGACTACTGAGCGGAAAAGTAAAAAAAATGTGCCCACATAACTTACTCTACTAATAGTGTGTAAGGAATGAAAGAAAAAAAGAAGCACACCACAAAACATAAACCACTTTATGCGGTTACCATCGGTTTTCTTTATGAAAGGAAACCGTGGACCGGTTAGACACATCTAAACACACACATATGGGCTAAATGAAGTAAGCTATATAATTGTATGGAAAAGAATGAGTCAAAAAAAAAAAACAAGAAAAACTGTGTTTAAAGCAAAAACCTAATCAATAAAAATTGAAAAATTATGATGAACTTCCAAAGCTATGCGTTCTTCGAAATTCACAACCAACACGATACTGCAATAATTGCTCCCGAAACGAATAGACCAGGTAAAAAAGACTTTATTTAAGTATGTATATTCACAATCACAGTTACAATAAATGAGTCACATGGTGCTCATAATGCACCACTCGGTCACCTTGCAACGGTTCGAGCATCGCGTCCCGTCCCGTTCCGTCCACGTGACTTTTGATGGTGACCGTCCGCTTCACCGTCTGCCGGTCCTGTCCGGTGCGAAGTACCTCAGCTCCGTCCTGCTCACTTGGTTCCAACCGCTGTATCAGTTTCTCGGAAAACTGCTTCCTGCTCGGTTTCGGTGCGGTAGATTTCTTCTCGGATGTAACCTTTTTGCGTTGCGGTCGTTTGGTTGGTTTGGGAATAACCGCATCTGCTGGTAGGGTAGTGCTTCCCAGGCTGGCCGTTGACGTCGACGTCGTCGTCGATGGAAGCACCTGCGGGCTCGGGTGGGACTCTGAAACGTACATACATTCTTCGTGTTTAACGCCGTCCTTGTCGGTGCAGGTATAGCAGGTGAGTTCGTTTTTGGTGGCTTTGGAAGTGAAGGAAGGGAAATGGATTAGCGATGGTTAGGGGAATACGCATGATCTTGTCTGAGTGGAATGATGTCTGTTGAATTATGTATGAAGGTTAAGCATCTACAGCTCGCGAGCAGGACCGACAGTCATATCAGCAGAGAGAACAAATTCTTTACTGTCATATTAATTGGTTTGCTTTTAGTTCATTAAATTGGTCCATTTTTGTCCAGTCTCTTCTCTTGGGTGTGCTATCACGGCTATTGCTAAGAAAACGGATGAAGTCTCCGCTGAACTAAAGTCCGAGTTATCCAAAAACAATCTGCAAATATCGCGCCTCGCTAAAAAGGTCCCTGTATTTTAGTGGTTAATAGCGAAGTTATTACAATTTCACCTTCAAAGTCGTCGCTTTGGATACATCTTTCCAGCTTTCGTCTCAGCTTTGGTAAGGAGACGGCCGAAAAAAATGATCAAAGAAATATTTATACATTATCTGTACTGTAAAATTAGTGAAAAGGCTATAATGACACCAATAAAATTGATAGAAAGTAAACAAAGAGAATATCCCAATGTTAGATATGACGCTTTGAAAAAAACCTCTTCATTTTAATAACAACTGAGTCCGGATTTCCTGGATCAACTAAACCAAATAAAACGCCTAAATTGCTACTTTTTAGACCTCGTCCATCAAAGTTGTCAATCATCGCACAACCTATTACATGCCAACCGCATAAAACAAAAAATATTCCAGCTCATATAATGAGCACCCTGAAGCAGTTTCTCCCCCTTCCATGCTCACCTTTCTTACAGTTAGACCAATCCCGTGTCGCGAAATCTGCCAGCACTTTCGCCATCTCCTCCTTATCCCGGTAGCTCAGCACGTACACATTGTCGCTATCGGCCGGTTCCTGTTGCTGCATCTTCTGGCTTTGTCCATGCGAGGGAAACAAGTGCGTGTAGAAATCGTAGTAAGTGGGGTGGGCGATCTTGCCTTCCGCCGGTTGCATTCGAATCGGTTGGGGCCGTTTCTTGTTCGACCGCAGATCGACTGGCTGATACCGGTAGCCACCTCCGTTCGCGCTATCCTGGCCCGGCTTGGTATGTACGACAGATTTTTTGGTTGGTATTACCTTAGGTTTGTGTGGCTTTTTGGTGACACTTTCCACTACCACTCGCTTTCGCTGAGATGAATCTTCAACATTTTCGTCTTCATCGATATCTTCTTCATCTCGATCGTCCTCTTCCGGTTCGTCCTTCTCGTGATCGTTGCTGTTGTAGTTCTTCTGCTTCACGTAAGCGAATTTCTTATGATGCGGAGCCGTCGCGTAGGAGCATGATTCCGATGTCGTATCCGTCGCCGGATCCTTACAAGCGTGGCACAACATCCCATCTTGTTCGTATGCTTTACAGTTTTCTGGATCTTTCGCCAGTTGACGACTCTGAGCCTCGGATTCTTGTTTGATCCGTTCGTAGTCGTCCGAAGGGTTAAAATCAATGTGGTACTCGTACTGGGCCCCGGTATCTTTATTATCTTCGTCCCGATCTCGGAAATGACGACTCACAAACCGTTCGTAACGATCAGCGTAATCATCTGAGTTATCCGCCCGCTCGTTCGTCTCTTCATCATCATCATCCTCCTCGTTCGATTGTTCGTCGCTGGAAACCGCCTTCCGCTTAGCTCGTGCCACTTCGACCTCACTGGGACTCACATATGACTCCTTCTTCGTAAACTTTGGTACAGCTGATATCAAATCCAACTTTTCGAGATTAAAATCCGTCGGAAAATACTCATGATCACTGAACGCTTTCTCATAGGGACTGAAAAACTCCGTATCTTCATCACCAAAGTCAAACGCACGGAAATCAACATCGTCTCCATTAACTTCAACCGAAGCCATTAGAACCAGCACCGTGGTCAAAATGTACATTGAATGGACCATAGTTCTACACTTGTTTTCAATTGATCTTCAGAATCCTTTTTCACTTGATCTTCAGAATCGCACGATGCACAGTGTCATAGTTGAATACCCGCACCGGACTAGTTGAACCGACCCAGCGGGTGGTACCTTTTATATGGGGAAAGCCTAAGGCAAAGCCCTTTCTTCTCGTTTACGCGCCGATTTTGCTGTTGAATAATGACCGATCTACAGATCGAACTTCAATCGAAATTCGTTCAACGTTTCAAACACCAGCAGCGTGGTTTTGTTAGTCGATGGTGCGTAACTTGCTGTCCCTGGCGGCTCTCTTTGCATACATAGATATTGTGTACACTTATTGTCGCGGGGAGTATTTTTGTTATTGTTTTATCGGCTGCTGGATCAATTGCATTTATTTTTTCTTTCAACGGTCGATTATGTGTGCTCTTGCTGTTGGTGTTGTTTCGCTTTAGAAACAGTGCAGTAAATGTGGTGCATTAGGTATTGGCTGACACATTTTTCGATTCGTTTTGTTGTTTGCTAACTGTTGCTTAGTCGGTTCAGTGACCTGCTCTCTTATGGATTTCAAGAATGCAATACTGTTTCGTTTTTCTTATTTCAAAGAGATTCAACATCAATTTTTTTCTAACGTCGGGATCTGTATATTTATCCTTCTGATAAGCTACTGGTTAATCCACAGTTCTACTTTGCATATTCAGTTTTGATGGTTGACATTTCATGAGCTATTGATTAAATGAGGCCTGCAAAGATTCAGGACAGAGGTCGCGTTTTTTAGGATTAGAATGGAACTGGACCGGTAGCCTTCGAATGATCTGGTCCAGTCTCATTACTTCGGATGGTATCAAAGCTGGCTGTCGGAAGTATGTTTATACTTATTAGTGAATTCTTCAATTTGTTCGAATCGATGGATTATTTGGACCTTAAGTGTGATGGCTAGTTTTAGGAAGGGCTACTATGCGTGAACATAAGGGACAGCTGATTATAGATGCTATATCCTTGCTGACTACCGTAGTCCACACGATTAGAGTGACTCAAGCCACCATATGTAATGTTGCGAGGGTCTCCATCCGGAACCTCCATGAAGTTATCTCGCTTGAATTCGTCGCACAAGAAAACTGCCTTTACGTGCAAATTGTGGCATAGAAAACCTAGATTGACACCCGCTGGTGGTATGGCAAGCTTTGCAGCCATTGGATCAAAGGTTTCTTCTTGTTTCAAGTCTAACTTTTGTAGAAATACTCAAGCTACTAGTAGCACATTGTCTATCACCACTTTCCTATTAATGCCGACTTTTTCTGGAACATCCACTTGCCCTCAAGAGGTTTTATACTATCTGGGGACTACATCACTCAGTAATTGAAACAGATCAACTTCACTTATTACACAGTTGCAGCTCACGTGCAGATCTGAGGAAATCAAGTCACCTGAAGTTACCTATAATTCATAAAATAATCGAATAACGTCCAGGAAGTCTGCCATACCAGTGACAACCATACCTTCAGTGATGCAACCAGCTGCCTCATCGATACTTGAACAGCTGTTTGCGTTATCAATGATTATATATCCTCCCCCTCTTACTCGAACGGATTCTTTATCATAAATGGGATGACAACACTTGGCATCAGCAACGCGTACGGGAATAAAACTATTGAAAATGAGAATGATCGTAGACAAAACTGAAACGCGTGTGTTCAGGAAACGTGACAGTTTAATGGTGAAAAAATGAATATTAGTTATTGGTAACCATGGTAACCAGATCACCGCGATTTTCCACTCGTCGACATCTTCTACATTACTCGACGATTGAATATCAACAACTTACCGAAACTTTTGCATCTTCACAGCCTGCTACAGCTTCATTCGAAACCATTTCATCTCTCGGACAGCAGCGAAATTCGGTTTCACCATCCTGCAAAAGGTCTCAAACAAAATGGTATTTCGTCGCAATGTGCTTCGATCGGCAGTCAACGGTTGAAGAACTCACCTGCTTGATGCAACTTCTATTGTCCTCGAATACGTTTCAGAAATGACAATCTTGCCAGCGTATGCTCCAAACAACATCCATACATTCCGTGGACGTTCCAGTTTCGAGTAAAGGGTGTACTGAATCAAATAGCATCACAAAAAAGGTTCGTCAAAATTCAACAATCCAACCGATCATTTTCCAACTTCCAGCGAATAAAAAAAACATATTTGTTTATTTGTTGTATCATCACCAATAGACCCATTGGCCCAATGGTGGTTGTCTAAACTTTTTACTTTTAAGGAAGGGAAAAATTTTAGCTTTTAACGAATTCCTCGCCAAGTGGTAAAAGCGCTCTGACGACCATAGTTGGTTCTCCTGAACGGTAATCGCAGGAGAGAGTTATTGCGTAGAGCTCGAATGCGGGCTTGAAGATCTGGTACGTCCGAGGATAGTAGAACTATCCGCCCTGGCCGGCAGTAAGTCCGTGACGAATAAGGGCTCGAAAGCAGTCCCTCCGGATGCCTAGAGTGTCAACCTATATTAACTGACATCGATTTTCCATGGTTCGTCCATGAATACCGTGGCTTCGCTATCGAGATATCTTGGTTTAATTTGTCGAAGGTCGCTGATAGATCCATGTAAATAGCATCGAATTGCAATCCGTCAGCGATTCCATCGAGTACATATGTTGTGAACGAGGGCAGGTTAGACGTAGTCTAACGTAGTCTGGTGAAAGAAAATAGGGTCTAAAACACCCAGCACAAATAGCTTTGATACGGCGCCAAACGCGAGATTCCCTGATAATTATCGGTTTCCTTTTTTATGAACTGGCAACATATGGGCTACATCATCAGTCGGGGCGGCGATCAATGGGATGAAAGGAACGGAGGAATGATGTACATCCATCAGGCTGGAATCGCGAATTCTATGAAGTGAAAAGTACACGACACACACTTGTTTCACTGATAACCACACTTGCTCGGAGCTTGCCCACCGGTCATCATTGATCACTCGGGTATAAAAACCATGACGAACGGCGTTTAGCACACCACCACCTGATGTCTTATGGGTTTTGATGGCGTTGCGATGACGTCATAACAGCAGCCCGTGGTCGCGAGCAAATAGCTGTCCGTAGGTGAATTTAAGCCACCAACATTCTGGTAGTAAACCACGATGTTATTGGAGGACGGATAAGGTTTGGCAGAGAGCGAAATCACGAACAATATCGGAATGGCTGACGGTCGCTTGATCGACTGTAGCAGGGGTCTCAAGGCATCCCGAATCAACTGCGTTACGCCTCAGAATACGACGATAGTCGTTGGCGAGAGAGGTAGTCGACATCTGGTCACAATATGTCGGAGCAAAAGAATACATCAGCGCTTGAAGTGTTCGGAGCAGCGGTATACTTTTTTTTCCCATACGTCTATTTGACATGGCATTTGTGCTTTTTATGACGAAGCTTTTTAATTGAATAGCGTGTAACAAAAATTCTTAAGACTACTTTTGAATGATATAATAGTAATTTGTCTAAACCTAACACTATAATAATTATCATCACTTTAATGTTTACTTTTTTCTTAGATTCTTGTTTTTCATGATGATTTAATATTTTTTAGCACTTTTATTTACATTAAATATTCTCACTTTAATTGGTGAATGAATAGACTAGGCTGACGGTATGAGGCGATGAATCTATTAAATTTTAACAGACGCTGTTGTTAAACAATGATAGATAAGTTCCATGTATAGAGGATTGTGGTAAGCCAAAATGTTGCTAACAGGAACATGAATTGGTCTTCCTCGGACTTGTAAAGAATCTACTAATTGGGATCTGGCTTCACGATATTCAGAGCGCGGCCAAACAACATTCTCAATATCGTGGCAACCCTCTCCACAAGCACAATGATTAGTTTTCCTTAAATTCAGATTTTTCCACCACGTCTTTCATTGAACTATTGGTATTCCTCTTGAAAGTTTCGACTGCCTGATCCTTCACAATATATGGAGATCCATTTTGACCACTTTTTTCTCATCGACAGTTCAACGTTCATTGTACTGTTTCAAAACACGATTTACCATAGATTGGACCATTCCAAGCTTCTTGCTTCTTCTTGTACGGTGAGAGATACGGATTTTCTAGGTACGCGCACAACATTTGTTTACGCAGCTGGTATTGTTCCGCTTCCATTTTCGCTACGGTTGCAGAATTGTTACTGAAACTTACACAATGTAAACAATACAAATTGAGCTAATTTTACCCAAAATTTCAATAAAAATACCTAAGAGGAAAAATGTTACAGCAATTTAAGAATGATGCAACACGATTTCGTACACCCTTTAGATACAGCAGTCGCTAACTCGTATACCAGACGCTTTACTGAATCATGGTTCTTGTGAACCAGTCTACGATCCAACTCCCGTATCTTATCAGCAGGCTCTTAACTTTAAAATTTCAGCTTTCTTTACTCTAGCCAATCGGCCGCAGTGATTATGAAAGCTTCCGTTGAATATTAACACAATTTCCTTAAAAAATTCTTTACGAAAATCGGAGTAAAGATAAAGAAAGATAAATTAATCTGTTGAAGCCTATTGGGAATATCTGTCATCTTTGTCGTAGGTGCTTTTCAGCAAGGATATACGTTCGAAGACAATTGACTATAACTACAAGACATAATTTTTTACCTTTTTTTTATTATCGCTCATAGGCATTTGAATTCGTGATTCGACTCGCCGATATTAGTACCAACTGTTCAGTAATTACGAGTAAGCCATAAACAAAATCATCGATTTTATTATTATTTACGCGACGAACATGCCGCTGCGCGCACTGCATTTCACTTAACTACTATGATAGTAATGTTACTACACGATCCTGGTTATGCATGTCTTGTAAAAAATGTTACCTTGGTGTGATTCTTGAATGTACGCAAATCGTTGACGTAATCGACGGTTCGAACATTGCTGGCTGTCTTTATTTTATTTTCTTTTTTTACTCCGCCCTCTAGGGTAACTGTTACCCGGTCAATTCCACGCGAATGAAAACAAATCTGTTTCGCTCTGTTCTGCCTCGACAACGACAACTGTGCCCCATTGGTATAGGCAATGGATTCGGTCGATTAAAATATTACTCAAAAATGCTATTGTTTGTTCTTTAACTGCGTCTCATGGATACGGCGGTATACGCATCGATGCTTCATCGTTATGTCTGTTAAACACTTTAGCGAAACTTTTCCTCTCATTTCTATCATCTACGTTTGCTTAGTGCTGGTTAGATGTGGTAGGGTGTGCTAGCTTAGTTTTGTTTAATTTACTTCTTCCCGGGTTAACCCATGAAATTATATTACTATACACAGAAATACATCAATCGAAGATTGAAACCTTCTTTTAACTCATTTTACGCGAACGTGATTAGGTATTATCCTGGCAACCGAAACATCTATAATTTATGAATACGTACGTTGCATAGATGCAACGCTCTCACGTTTTACACTATGAACGCCAATTCCTTTGAATAATTTTGAGATATTTTAATGTTAGTTTAAATTTAATGCTGGTAATCATAACAAGTGTACAAAGTTGAAAATAATATACTCACATTCTTCCATCCAAAGCATTCACACTCACACTAATTTGTCCTTTTCAAGAACCACTCGAAACAGAGAGATAGAAATACAATTCAATTTGGCACACTCTTGCCTAATAATTTAAGTGATTTAAATGAGTTTAGCAAAAAAAAAATAACAATTTTTTTATCCGAAGTATGACAAAATTATAAGCAAAATAACGAATTTCCTCTTTGAACGTTTGTCGAATAATATATTTTTGTTACTTTGTTGATCTATTCAACCGTGATTTGTTGAACCTTTAATCGCCTAATACTCTAAATTATATAAAATAATATGGTACACGCTAACCTATTACAGATTATAAATACACGACAAGAAAAGATTACTTTTTAAGGAAAACTTGTATTGTTGTTTTCCTTTCCTACACAGTTTCACACCAGCTACAGAATAAATGTTCTTCACAAGAAAACCAGTGTTTTTTCCAACGCTGCAGCGAAACATCAATGAAACGAAAAAAAACATGTCACAGAAAATATATCCCATCTAAAAAAACAAAGATAATCATTCTATCTGCCTAACTACTCGCTCCCATTCTGACTAAGCTCACCGCGGACCCGGTCGAATGCCCTACCCGCTATCCGCCTCCGGGGCTTCAATAGGCAAACTCGTCCACCAATTCTGCTCCTTCCTCATCGACTACTCCATTCCCATTGGTAGCAGTACCGCCGTTAGTGATAACCACTGGTACCGCCGCCGTGTTCTCCACTACTTCTACCTGTACGGGAGAAGACACCTTAATGGTCGGTTGTTCCGGGGCGGCCGCGGTTGCTACTACCACAGGGGCAGAAGTGCCGTTGTTTTTCACACTGTCCATGTTAGGCACGTAGTCCATGGCCATCAGACACGCAAACACGGTCATAATCATCTTCGGCTTTACCTCGGCAATGTCCTCCGGTAGGGCGTACACGCGGGCACCGATCTTGCGGGCCATCGAGACCGCGTATTTGGCGTTCGCTAAATTTTCCTATGTGTGTGTGGAGGGAAGGATAAATGAAAATTGATATAATCAGGTTATGTTTAGATCAAAATCAATCGGTTGCTCTACTTTATCGACTGTGAATGTGTATATATATAAGCATTATACATATTGGTAAAACATAAAGGGAGAATGGGGTTCACTTTTGAATGTAGACCACCAAATTAGTACAATTTTAAATAGAATTTCTGGTCATAATTTCTATAAAGAGAATGAACTCAAATACCTTTGCTGGAAATTACACGTCACACTTGATTTTTTATGTATTTTTATATTTCATA
The DNA here is from genome assembly GCF_030247195.1 of Topomyia yanbarensis. Classification (NCBI taxonomy): domain Eukaryota; kingdom Metazoa; phylum Arthropoda; class Insecta; order Diptera; family Culicidae; genus Topomyia; species Topomyia yanbarensis. Next base: position 3,415,517 of record NC_080670.1, on the reverse strand, counting down.
GTTTTTAAACCAACGAAAAATTGTTTTAAATGTTTTAGATGCGGTCAAAACCGCTGTGCTATCCCCCGCGTAAAAAGTTCCTGGAGTGTTACTTTAAATTTTACCTAGAATAATTTAATAAATAAAATAATTACCGTTCTTCTATAATCCCACCAGATTTTACAATTGCCTTAAGCTATCTAAACCCATTTTAGTTTGATACTTTGGTGGAATAAAAACCAGATTGATTTTTTGTAGTAATGCTGTAGACCAAGTTTTTTTGAAACTCGTAGAAAACTTGAGTGTTTGCCGAACTAGAAGTTGTTTAAATGACTATTTATAAACTACTGAAGATTACGCGACTTGGTTTCATTCTCTTTCGCTGCTTCTACAGGATACTTTTGTAGAACGCCGCATTTTCCAATAAGGACGATTTTCACTACAGACATAAAAGTGTACAAGATATGTTTGATAGCTTTGTTCAAAATTCTTTGATCATTCAACAATACCGAATTTGGAAAATGTTCGTTGTCAACAGATGCTCTGGTCGGGATTGAACCAACTGCAAACACTTTAATAAGCTTTTATCAATCGTCTAATGCCATAATTGTGTGTTCAGATGTTACTATCACTGATGTAAGCGAGAATATGACAGAAAAGCATAAATTATCGGTCACGAAACGTGCGTTCTTAATGTATGTAAAAAACATCCTATTTTCTAAAACATTCAGTTAGTTCATGAACTGAAGCCATGCCGACCATGAACAATGCCACATGTTGACCATTAGGCGCTGAGTACATATCACAACATTATACGAAAGAGAAAACTTTTATTTGTCCTTATCTGGCAACTTATATGCTCGACAATCTAGTTTCCCCCAAAGTGGGGTTTGGCAACTACTGATGATAAGGGTCACACAGAATCTTCCGTCAGTTTCAATTTGAAAGGTTTTTAAGTTGACAGGACAACTTCGCTTCTCCCATACAGAGAGTAAATCATGCTTTAGCAAATTTTTCCGTCCCACCGTGACGCTTCGTCAATAACAGACCATTCATTCTAATTAATAGAGAAATTAATGAGATAGTGTCAGGCATTTCTAACCCTGTTTCAGTATGATGAACTCAGCATTATAATAGTTTTAATATGCGCAATTTAGCATTTTTGTTGTAGTAGAACACAATCACAGTTGATTTAGCCTCTCAGATTGTTTGATACGTTGCTATTAGAACAGTTCCTTCTTTTCTAATAGGGAGATAAGTCTTCGAGTAAAACCGAAAATAAAACAGTAATGAATCCAACTGATTTCTTCTTTACCGACACACGCAGTGCTGTGTGCGCAGAAGCGCTGGTCACTCCGCTCGTAAGGGCACTCATTCTCATCATGACAAAAGCACTCACGCTCATTAAGCTTTGCACGCAAACTTTTACGTAGCTAAAGTGAGACGCCAACTTTAGACTAATGTCTAAAAGAAATTACAACTGCACAAAATCTCACCTCCGCATTACCACCCGCTTTCACATTGTCGTAGTTAATACTGCCCGGCTTGATGGTATCGATCAAGTCGATAACGACCTTTCCATCGGAAATGCTCGAATCCTGGAAATTCCTCAAGCTCGTACTCTTGCCGGCACTCTGCAGTTTCGAGTTAACCCACTGGACGATTTCCCTCTCGATGATCGGATTGCCGGTGTTGGCCAACCGTGACAGGATGGAGAGTGTGTATGCACGCATCAGCTGCCAGATGAGGGCTAAAAATATGTACGAAATAATTTGATTACATTGTCCAAGAAGTGCGTCATTAGGTAATAGATTACTCACCGAGTGTCAGTGTGGCATTACCATCGCTCAGATCCTGCCCGGCGATACCAACCAGGGAAAATTTGAGCTGCTTGCCCAGCTCGACCGCGTAGTTGCAGTTTTCCAACTTCTCCATAAACTTGCGCAGTGGGGTGAACTTTTGGTGCACTTTCTTCCAGTTGACAATGCCGGGTTGGATAATGTCGAACAGCTGAAAGATGATGATCCCGTCAGCAAGATCGGAGTAAAGCCAGTTGACGTGTGGTTTCACACCCATCGAATTCATCCAGTTGCGATAGGCTACAATCGAAAGTTAGATAGAGTTTCACTTTTTAGCTGCTGTGTAGACAGATAAAGCGTGAAATTAAAATAAACTTACTCTTTTCTTCGCGCGTCTCCTCGATCGCTTCGAGGCCTTCAATTTCATCCGGCTGGTCCAGCCCCGGATGATTGTTAAAAAGATTCGCCACGAAGGCTAAATTGAGCTTGTACACCCCATTGACGACGTCCTGCGGGGTAACGAATGAGCGGCAGTTCAACTTGGCTGCCTGCTGGAGCATGACTTCTGCTCGGTTGATGGCATTTGGTTCCTGGAATGGGTAACATTTTTTTGTAGTAAATATTACGTGATAAATTGAAGAAAAACTAACCCTAAGGGCTTCCACCGTGACACCGGCATCCTTGGGTGCAATCTGGCTCAACAGATAAGTATACACCTCGGAATCGGAGATGTCACTCTGGAAGTTAGTACAGCGCCGGGCGATTCCAGCTCGCTCCAGATGATGATTGACCCACCGCAGCAGGATTGCCTCCGGCGACAGTTTCATCAAATCCTCCAAACGTTCGCCATCGGAGAGTAGTGTGGCCAGTCCCGGGCAACTGTCGAGGGTGATATGGCTGAACAAACCGATTCGGATAATCTGCCACAGCAGTCCCAACACAAGATGGGGTTTACCCTTGGCCAAATCATGAGCGTCGATATTGACGATGTTACAACCGATGGCCTGCGAGGATACCAGAGCCAGTGTCAAGTTCTCGAACTTGGTGTAAACGGTGAGGTTTTTCTTGTTGATCGCTCGCTCATCGATCGTGTCCGGACAGGAGTGGTTGATGATTTTGCACAGCAAAATGCCATCCTTAATTTTGTCATACAACTGTTTTCCTTCCGGATCCAGCGGTAGCAGATGTTTCAAGTCGAGATCGTAGCCTAGATTGGAATTGATCCAATCGCTGAAGGCTAACTGTTCCTCCACGCGTACCGAATGTGTCGTACCGGCGGCTGATGAATCTGACATGCCACCCAGCGTTTCCAGATTTTCCTTTTTCGAGACAACCGCTTTGAAGGTACTGGCGACGTCCTTCGCTTTGAGGTCCATGCAGAGCGTTTCGAACTCATCGTAGGACAGCTTACCGACGTGCTGTGATCGTTGCTTGTTGCTATACTCGTCAATCATCAACCGGACCTGGTAACCGGGCAGTTTGAAACCAACCTGATCCAGGGCATCTTTCAGCTCTTTCAACTCAATCAGACCGTCTTTGTTGGTATCGATCTGTGAAAAATTGGAACGGAAAATATTTGATTAGATACTGACTTTGTTGTATGCAGTCGAATGGAGGTAGTTTACAAATAAGACATAAGTATTGAGTTTAAACACATCATTTTATGGTGTCTGATGAAGATAAGAAATTACAAGCTATGAGGATTATGGGTAGTGTTTGTCTTGGAATTGTCACCTAATTTGAGGCATTCCGCGTGCAAGTTTATTTAGTAACCCATTCAACGGATACATCCAGACGACGGCTGTAAAAATTATGCAAACCTGAATCGGCTGACACAGCTACAGCTACAGTGTAGTTCAATCAAGCTTATTACGTAAATCCGACAGAGTTTCGACTGTTACCTCCTCTTCACCTACTTTCCGAAAGCACTTTACGCCCGTCGTTAGCCTTGCGTCGGGATAGACATAGGTGGGAATTTTACGTTTTTCCATTTCAGCTCATCTCGCATTCATTTTGCTGCTCCGCTTCGCAATTAGAATCTCGAGGGGGGAAATAACAAAAACATTGTCTAGAGAAACGGCAGGCAATATCAGCAATAAATTGAGTGGAAAAATTAAAACAATGCGCAGAATGAAATTATAATCGCTAAACGCATAATTGAATTAAGAATCAATTAAACGTATCTTTGGTGGAGGGCGCCTCGTGCTACACTTCTCCCAAACCCATTACAAGCATTCCACATAGTTGCTGTTCATACTCGGTTTTTAGCGGTTTTTCCCAATTTTTGATTTTCACGAGTTTTTTTTTGCAGCTGTTACGGCATAAACTTAGAGCTATCTACAAAATACCATACCACAATGGCTATACACTCAACAGCGCCGGTCTCGACCCATACAATAATGACATAAACACTTAAATTCGTTGTATGATTTTCCCCATCGAAAACTGCAATCAGCATCGTTGCGTACCTTCGGCAATCTATTACCTCTAAACTGCCGTTGAAATCGAAAATCTGTTTCGTCGATATTGATGCAACATCCATCAGCAATCACAGATCACTACCAAATTTACTAGCGATAGTACATAACTTTCGAACCATCCTGTCCAGCTGCGCTGCTATGGACCCATATTGAATTTTGCGCAACACAAATTTTGAAGCGAAAAAACGACTGCTGGTCCTAAGGAGCGGGCGATTATAGAAAAATGCGTATTTTAAACGTCAGAATATCTCGAACTTTGTCCAAATGTGCTGAAAGATTTGTCGCAGCCTACTATACGTTAATTGATAATTATTTACCTTTTTCAAATCGCCATCCCGGTTCAACTCACGTAACAAAGGAAAGTGGAAAATCACGAAAACCATTCGCAAACTATCAAATTATCACGAAAAATGGTAGCGTGTGTGTGGGCGGAATCCACGAATCGGACATCACGATCAAGCTGAATACACATTTACCGAAGAGAAAGAATCAGCGAACCATGCAGCAGACTAGCTATCAACCAACCATCAATAAACCATTTTTAAGACCACGGCCGGTATGTGGATATGCACATTTTTACGAAAGGCTGATCGGTAGTATACATAACTATCAACCGGCCCCGGACAGCTGGGCCCTGCTCGGTTTTGATATCGCCCAACTTCAGCTGTGCTCGGAAGTGCATTCGCCGGTGACAGACTGATCGCGGTGTTGGCGATCATGAATAATGCATGGGATATTTTTTTTTTTCGCTCAACACCCGGCCAAGATGATGATGGTAATGATGATCGGCTTTTTTGTATGCTTAGTATTTGTGAGTTCAATTCCGTTGGGTTGAAAAGGAAAACCGAAACTATTAAACAATGATGAAAAATGTGGATTCGAGACGATATTCGAAGATAACAATAACTTTGAAGGTAACAGCAGTTGAGTAACCTCGATGGAAAGGTATTTTATTGTATACGTGCCTGGCGTAAGTGCCGAAATTGGTAGTCGCAAGATCGGTGTTTGGTAACACAGTGCTAAGTTGAAAGATGATCGGGTTTGTTTCCATCGCCTACTACTTTATGATGATCTCGCATGGAATGGTGTACACTACTACAGAACTATTTAGCACGTTTCTCATGAACTGATCGATATTTGACACGTTTCAACTATACCGGCTGTCGCATTTTCACCGGGACAAAACGATTAACGTGTAATAATGAGAATTGTTTGGTAATAATAGCGCATTTTGCACCAAGACCGCCCGCGAACGTCCAGGGACGCTCACGTTTCTGTACTCCCGTACCCGTCATTGTTGTAAGGTGAGATAAGCTGCGGTGAGATAAGCATTCTGTCGTACCCAAGGTCCCCCAAAGCTAGTGTATCATATTTATCGGAAACCACCTTTCAGTAGGTTAGTTGGCGTTACATGGTTTCCTCGTTTCATTAGAATTAGCAGAATGAAACAGCACGTTCGGTTCGGATCCAAAAATGTATACCTGAATGTCACGTTCACATTTTAGATTTAACAGAAATGTAGCTTTTGTACATAAATGCTCGTTTTAGGTTAGACTATGCTGGTGGTTTTGGAATCTTCGAATAACTATCCCAATCACAGATCGTAAAAATATAGTTGCATAATGATTCATTTTCAAAGATAGCATCACTCAATAAAAATAGATAAGGGACACGGACGAAAATAGCTGACCACCACCTATTTCCTAAAGATGTTTGCATGAAAATATTACCAAATATTTTCAAACAGCGCCATCTGCAAAACTTGTAGACTGTATGGGACTTTCCACGTCAGACTTATAACCAAAATTTTAATTCCTTCCAAAAATGTTTGTTGCATTCTTTAGCTAAAAATAATTGACATGTATTTGTGTGTTGGCTGAATATTATATTTTTTCCAAGTTATTAATTTTTGAACTTTTGAATTTTGTAAAATTGAACATTTTTTAATCACTGATTACTCGTAAACGATTTGATATATGGAAAAAAATATTAAATACAAAAAGTTGCGCTTTCAAATGAGCTCTCAGAAAAAAATTTCTAAATTTTGTTGTTGTTGTATAACTTATTAAATCTGCAATTATTAGAAACTAATTGAACTTTTTTGAAGCTGGTCCAATTTTTTTTACATGTTATTTTCCACAAATATTAGGAATCTTGTTAGAAAGATTGCGTGTAAAAATTTGGGAGTGGATATCAAAATACTTTGCGAGATATTACAATTATAAACTTAAAACTAGACAACTTTACACTAAAGGCCCTGTGATAGGCCTATTATAATTGAAATATCTCGTAAAATACTTCCGAGTTCCATTCTGAAAATTTTACACAATCTTCTAAATATAATTATAAATGTTATCAAAACATTTTCGTTCGGATCGATTTCGAAAAAAAAAATTGCTTCTAGCATTTGCAGAATGTGTTCATTCCACGTTATCTTTTTTTTTTTTTATCTTAAAATACGTTTATTTAGGCCCAAATGCTGTAGCTTAACGAGGCCGATAATTCATTTTTTTTTATATTACATGTCACATGTTAGTGGGGGAAGGGAAAGCCGTATTTAGGGGCGGCTTGCTCCCCTCTTATGTTAGTAAAGGAAAAAGGTAGGAAGTGGGATACATATTGTGTAATTGACATCGTCGTTTGCTGATTGATCATTGTGGCGGATATGCACACTTTGTTGTAGTGTTGTAGTTTCCAGCCTGTAATCGCAGGGGCGAGGGGAGGGTCGATATTTCGGATAATTATTGGCACTCTATATCATCTGCATGTGCGGTATGTCATGATGTTCTGGATAGACGGTTATCAAGAAGAGTGTGCACCGAAGACTCGTGAAGCAATGCCATATTGTAGATACAGGGATAGGTTGGTGCGATTCTACTGTGAATGAGAGAGGGTAAAATGTATTAAACTTGGACATCAATGGTTTTCAAAAAGATATAGATAAGAAAAATATAGGGGTGGTCACGGCTTGCCAGGACGTCCCGGACTGGCACATAGGGTGATCTACCTCGGGCCCGAAGGGAATCTATTAGTTGGGACCTGGCAACACAGTACTCTGAGCACAGCCAAACAACATGCTCGATGTCGTGATAGCCGTTCTCACAAACACAATGATTATTTTCAGCAAGCCCTATACGACGGAGATGCGCGTCAAACGAGTAATGGTTGGACATGATCCTTGACATCGTACGAATAAAGTCCCGGTTCACATCCAACCCCTTAAACCAAGCATTCGTTGATACCTTCGGGATAATGGAATGTAGCCACCGTCCCAGATGCCCATTGCTCCATGAGGTTTGCCAACTATCGAGCGTCCTCTGACGAGAGATACTGAAAAATTCGTTGAAGCAAATTGGTCTTTCGTAAGTGTCGCCTTCTAATGCGCCCACCTTGGCTAAAGAGTCCGCCTTCTCATTGCCCGCAATAGAACAATGTGACGGGACCCAAACCAAGGTAATCTGGTAAGATTTTTCAGATAAAGCACTCAGATATTCCCGTATTTTCCCCAGGAAATACGGTGAGTGCTTTCCAGGCTTCGCCGCACGGATGGCCTCAATGGAGCTGAGACTATCCGAAACGATGAAGTAATGGTCTGAGGGCAGGGTGTCAATGATCCCGAGAGTATACTGAATGGCAGCTAATTCTGCGACGTAAATTGAAGCAGGATCATTGAGTTTGAATGAGGCAGCAAGATTTTCGTTGAAGATACCGAAGCCTGTGGACCCGTCGAGAATTGATCCGTCAGTGTAGAACATTTTGGCGCAGTCGACTTGATGGTATTTGTTATAGAAAATATTTGGGACCACTTGTGGGCGAATATGATCCGGAATTCCACAAATCTCTTCCTTCATGGATGTATCGAAAAATACAGTTGGATCAGAAGTATCTAAGAGATGAGCACGGTTGACGTTATATGTAGATGAATTGATGTTCTGTGCCATGTAATCGAAGTACAAGGACATGAATCGGGTCTGAGAATTAAGCTCGACAAGCCTTTCGCAATTTGCAATCACCAATGGGTTCAGAATATCGCATCGAATGAGCAATCGATATGAGAGGTCCCAGAATCGATTTTTCAGCGGAAGAACGCCCGCCAGCACTTCGAGACTCATCGTATGGGTCGAGTGCATGCAACCCAAGGCAATACGCAAGCAACGATACTGGATTCGCTCCAGTTTGATGAAGTGTATGTTCGCAGCGGAGCGAAAGCAGAAACATCCGTACTCCAACACTGATAATATCGTTGTTTGGTACAACCTGATTAGGTCTCCTGGATGGGCACCCCACCATGTTCCAGTTATTGTACGGAAAAAGTTGATCCTTTGTTGGCACTTCTGTTTCAGATACCTAATGTGACATCCCCAGGTACCTTTAGAGTCGAACCATACCCCGAGATATTTGAATGTTGAAGCCTGAGCAATAGTTTGATCCATTAATTGAAGCTGTAGTTGCGCTGGTTCACGCTTTCTAGAAAATACGACTAGCTCAGTTTTCTCCGTGGAGAACTCGATACCCAGTTGGAGAGCCCATGCAGACAAATTGTCCAAGGTATCTTGCAGTGGTCCTTGCAAGTCGACGGCTTTAGGACCTGTAATAGAGACCACACCGTCATCTGCAAGCTGCCTTAGCGTGCAGGAATTGACAAGACATTCGTCAATGTCATTCACGTAAAAATTGTAGAGGAGAGGGCTTAGACATGAGCCCTGGGGAAGGCCCATGTAGCTAAATCGTGATGTCGATAAATCGCCATGCGAGAAATGCATTTGTTTTTCAGACAACAGGTTTAGCAAAAAGTTATTTAAAATTGGCGAAAGACCATGCTGGTGCAACTTCTCATAAAGTATGTTGATCGAAACTGAATCGAAAGCCCCCTTAATATCCAAGAATACTGATGCCATCTGCTCTTTGTTAGCATATGCCATTTGAATTTCTGTTGAGAGCAACGCAAGGCAATCGTTCGTCCCTTTGCCTTTGCGGAAGCCAAATTGTGTATCTGACAGTAAGCCATTTGTTTCGACCCAATTGTCGAGCCGAAACAGGATCATTTTCTCGAACAACTTCCGGATACAGGACAGCATTGCAATCGGACGATACGAATTGTGCTTGGAGGCTGGTTTTCCTGGTTTTTGGATGGCGATGACCCTCACCTGTCTCCAGTCATGTGGGACAATGTTACCCTCAAGAAACCTATTAAATAAATTCAACAAGCGTCTTTTGGCAGAGTCTGGCAGATTCTTCAATAAGTTGAATTTAATTCTATCTGGCCCCGGGGCTTTATTGTTACATGATAAGAGAGCAAGTGAGAACTCCACCATCGTAAACGGTGTTTCGTTCGCGGTATTGTAAGGCGACGCGGCGCGGTAGATTTTCTGTGCCGGGGCGGAATCCGGACAAACCTTCTTGGCGAAATCGAATATCCAACGGTTTGAATATTCCACGCTCTCGTTAGTACTGTTTCGGTTTCGCATACGTCGGGGCGTGCCCCAAAGAGTGCTCATCGATGTTTCTCTTGTTAACCCGTCGACAAACCGGCGCCAGTAACTGCGTTTCTTAGCTTTCATTAAATTTTTCATTCGCTTTTCTAATATCGCGTACACTCGATAACTAGCAACTAACCCGTCGTTCCGGAAGGTTTTATACGCGGCAGCTTTCTCCGCGTACACGTCTGAGCACTCTTTGTCCCACCACGGGTTGGGAGAACGTTTTTGGGTGTTCACGTCGGGTACTCGTTTCGTCTGAGTTTGAATCGCGCTATCGAGAATCGAGTTGGACAAAAACTTATATTCTTCCTCCGGGGGAAGTATCTGTGTTGAATCGATAGTTTTGGATATCTCAGCAGCGTAGCTCTTCCAATCAATGTTTCGTGTGAGGTCATAGGGAACATTGATTGGTGTCGATGGTCTTGAACCAGTGGTGATTGCAATTACAATTGGTAAGTGGTCACTACCGTGGGGATCAGATATTACCTTCCACTTGCAATCTAACCGTAGTGATGTCGAGCATAAAGATATGTCCAGTGCACTTGCTTGCGCAGGTGGTCTAGGAATTCGTGTCATTTCCCCTGTGTTCAGAATTGTCATATTGAAGTTGTCACAAAGGTCTTGAATTGTCGAAGATCGATTATCGTCGTATAGACAGCCCCACCCCGTACCGTGAGAGTTAAAGTCTCCAAGAAGCAGGCGGGGCGAGGGAAGGTGTTCAATCACGTTGGAGAATCTTCGATATCCCATCATGGCCCGAGGAGGAATGTAAATAGAAGCAATGCAAAGATCTTTGCCTTTGATTGTTGTTTGACAAGCGACAACTTCAATGCCTGGCGTCGAAGGGAGGTTGATTCGATTGAAGGAGTAGCACTTTTTGATCCCTAAAAGTACCCCCCCCCATATGAGTCTTCTCGATCCAAGCGGATAATGTTAAAATCGTGGAAGTTGAGGTTTATATTAGAAGTTAGCCATGTTTCACATAGGGAAAATGCATCACAATGATTGTAATTTAGCAAGTGTTTTAATGAATCAATTTTGGGGATAATACTTCTGCAGTTCCACTGTAAAACAGTGATCAGATCCCTGATTCCGTCTAATAAGTTAGCCATCGAAGGATACGATCGCTGTAAGGAGGGGCCATTGTTCAGTCAACTGTTTTAAAAATGTTCTTACTGTTGGTAGAATAGCAACCAGCAAGCTTTTCATAGGATCGGTAATGTTGAAAGCTGTGAATATCCAGTCCACAATGTCAGAAAATTTAAGGAATCCCGTTTTAGGTTGAGTTTCTGACTGTAAAATTGGAGCACTTGGGATTTTTGGTGCCCCGGGGAGTGCTGGGAACTCCTGGTTGTATCTCAATTTCCCAAAACCAGGAGGTATTATCTTCGGATTTGTACCAGCACTTCCAGTTGATGAATTATTTTTATTTTGTACCCTTGTTTGGGACAACCTAGGACCCTTACGAGGAAGTTCAGGTGAGTTTTGATTAGGTCTTTTCCTAGAGTTTCCAAGCGGAGCCAAAGAATGCCCCTCGCAAGGGTCGTTAGAGGCGTTATCGTCAGTTGGCAAGAGAGCGAATGGGTTTTCGGAGATAAGTGGAACAGCTCTTTTAAGCATTTCTGCGTAAGAGCGTCTGGAGCGATCTTTGGCGGATCGCTTCAGTTTATCCGCGCGAAGTTTGTACGTTGGGCATGTCAAAAGTGCATGCGGATTCTCCCCACAGTAAACACACTTCTCAGCGGGCCTACTGCAAGTATCATCCGCATGGCGTTCCCCACATTTACCGCACCGTTGCTTGTTGCTACAGTAGGTGGCCGTGTGACCTAGCTGCTTGCAATTGGAACAATTCATGACCCGCGGTACAAACAGGCGTACAGGTAGACGAGCTCCTCCCACTTCAACGTAGCTCGGAAGTGCAGATCCGGCGAAGGTTACGCGAAACGAGTCTGATGGATAGTAATTACCATCTTCGATGGACTTTGAGTGCAATTGCTTGCACTCCAAAATCTTAACTGATTGAAGGTTAGGGTCCTTAAAGCGGCCAGCCCCATCATTCATCAGATCATCGACAGTTAGACCCGCATCACTTACCACACCGTCGATCTCCACATCACGAGAAGGGATGTAGACGCGATACTCCAGCGTAAAGAGGCTATTGCTAACGATATCATTGGCCTGTTTCAAGTCAGTAACGACTACGCGCAGTTTATCTGACTGAACCTTTTTAATCTCGGTTACGGCCGAGTAACGTTTTGTCAGCTCCCGTGCAACAGTTATGCTGTTTAACGGTTTATTTTTGGGCCGAAAGTATACCACCCAAGGACCAGCGGATCCATCCTGGTAAACCTTGACTCGGGGGGGCTGTGAGACATTGGGGGAAAGTGGGGGAAGTGGATCGACCATAACATTATCTGTCTCAGTATCAGATATACGTTCTTCTTCATAATATTCCTCTTCGGAGGGTGATCCTTCTGTTTGTTCCATTTTGTTGCGGGAGCAACACGCTCGACCGCACTGTTTAACTTAAATCAAAATAAAAAATCAAAAGCAATAAAAAGAAAAAAATCGATAAGAAAAGTAAAAAACGAAAAACTTCACCAGTTGGTTCCTGACGAGCTGGTAGGTGAATTGATCCTTCGTTTCTTTTATCCGTCACCCGCGTGACCTTCACACAGTAGAGCTGATATAGCTCGTCTAAACAAAGCCGTCTTTCAGGCAAGAAAAATGTTTAATAACGCACTTCACTGCACTACTTTAACTGATATCGCAGGTAACAATTATCACTCGCGGGACTGTTTATTAGTAATGCTTTACTGCAGCCTCTGCCACAGCAAGCACCTTCGTACCACCGAAAAAACTAAACCACACCGGAGAGAACAAAAAGCACTTGTTTCCCGGTACAAAGTTGGGTTACGAATGATTCATTCCACGTTAGATTTACAACTAAAATTTTAGTTCTCTCCAATTTTTTTTTTTTTGCATTCTTTAGCTAAAAATTATGGACACAATTTTTTTTTTCTTTGGCGCAATATGATATTTTGTCAAGTTATGAGTTTTTTAACATAAATATTTTTATAAATTTGATAACATTGAACATTTTTCAATCACTTCAAACATAATAAAAGTATTTTCGCATGAGCTTACCGGATTTTTTTTTGTAATATTCGTTTTAGTTATGTAACTTATGTGTTCTCCAATTGTTAAAAGCGTTTTTTTCTTAATTTTTTGAAATTATTGATAATCATATTGAGAAGATTGTGTAAAAATTTCAGAATGGATCTCTAAATACTTTACTAGATATAACAATTATAAGAGACCTGTGACTGGGTGTTCAGTGTAAAATTAATCTCGAAAAATTGGTGCAGATTAAAAAATTTGTTTCTAATAACGCAACTTTTTTTTAATTAATGCATTTTCATATATCGAATCGTTTCCGAGTTAACAGTGATTGAAAAAACTTTTTTTAGGAACTTTAAAAAAATATTTTTCTGCGCTATCTGATGGAAATATGTAAAATGGAAATTTTACAACTAATTCAGTAGAATGTACAATTAATAAAATAACGGAAATCATAGATTTCGTGAAAGCAGTTATTATCTGCGCCATGATTGGTCCGTACAATTCGACCAAGCGAGCATTGCTAGGACTGCCCCGTTGCCATCCATATTGCTGCGACTCACTAATAAAATATGGACAACAAGAAAAACTGTATTTTTGCACTTTCTGCTTGTAAATATGCACTCCTAGTGTGCGACAAAAGCCGTACAATGTACAATCACTATAAATAACGAAAAAGTTGGTTTTTACTAAAATCATTCCGTAGCGCTCTCCGATTGGATAAAACTCTCTTTAACGCAAACTGAACCAAGCACAGCACACAATGTCGGCAAGAGGCAATGAGTGAGGGGCAGTTTCCTTTCGACCGATTCCATCGTTTGCTGAGAAAGGGTTCGCCGAACGTGCCGGTGCCGGAGCGCCTGTCGATCTGGCAACAGCAATGGAAAATCTTGCCGCCGAATTATTGAAACTGGCAGAAAACGCAGCCCGTCATCTACAGGATCATCCCCCGTCATCTACAGCTGTTCCTTCGAAATGACAAAAAGCTGAACTAATTGCTTTCCGGCGTGACCATTACCTAGGGTGGTGTGTTGCCTAACCTCCTTTCCTGGCCACAGTGAAGTTGAAGGAAAAGCGAAGGCGGATCAACTCGCAAGGTAAGGTACTTCAAAGCAATTAATTGAACCAGAGTCATTCAGTGGTATACATGACTGTTCTCTGAAAGAGCTAAAATTTAGCAGAGTAGTATGGTGGAATCTAACTGGAAAAACACTTCAGCAGCTGAACATAGCAAACGATGGTAAAGTGGTACGAAAACTTACCAGCTTGTCTAAGAAAGGTTTTAATACTTATACTGTGTTGATTACTGAAAACTACTAAAAAGGTAGTAAATATGTAGAACCTGATTGAGAAAATGCCAAAAATCCAGTAACTGCGGTTTCTCAAACAAATAGTAACTAGCCAACTTGATAAGCGTATATTAAACAGGGGATATAACACAAAAGATCAAAACACTGGTCACAGTGATTAATGAACCTTTCAAAGAAAAAAAATCATCCTTGATATTCTACTGCCAAAGACCGAAATTAAGTTTTTTTATTGGCAGATGAAATGATGCAGTGCAAATAGTTGGGTGGGCAATGTCAGAGACATAACCGAAGTGAAGTAGAACACGCTTTGGGTTGTTAATGCAGTCATTTTTAATATCTTCTAACGATTGTAATGAAATTAATTATTACGGTATTCATGTCTGTTTACAAACATCGGAATTTGGTACAGTTTTCGACAATGGAAAATATTTAAACATTTTCTATAGAGTAAAAGAATTTAGTCGAACGAAAATGCTGCATTAGTCTGACACTCTAAATGGCATCAACTATCCAACCTTGGGCAAATTTAAACTTCCTTCAACATCTAAATTTTTCTGACTTAGAACATAGTAACAATAGCTATGTTAGAGATTTTGTTTGTTGTAAGAGGCATCCTGATCCACTGTGTGGTAGTAAATATCGATTTTTTGTTACATAATTGAACTGTTTCAGATGAAAAATTGTCATCAAAAGGCGGCTATCTTGATTTTAGGTCCACTATATTGCATTTCCAAACGACGGCGACATCAACGCCGTTGACTACTAGACTACGTTCTCATATAAAAATATTGATATAGCATGTTTAGTTATTGTTGAAGTAGCAGTTGAAAAATTGCCATGAATAGAACATCATGTCTAATATAATTCCTTGCGGAATCAGACTTTATATAGGTAACGAACATCAATTTTCGTTTTTTTTTTTGAAATTATCCGTATATAAATATATTGCATTATTTCAAATGACAATGCATCAAAATAACGCCTTTTTGGAATTTAATACGGCGACAAATATCAAACTGCGATCTAGCCATCTCGGCGATTGGAAAAAAAAAAACTCTCGTTGCATAATTTTAGATAGAAAATCGTTAATGAGTTGCTGTGATTTTGAATTTAGTACGTCATCTTGCGCCAGAAATCAGTTTTTGGTTTCCAGGCATTTCGAAATAACGGTTTGTGGGTTCTCGCTGCTATTCAATTTCGATCACATTTCATCGCCATTCAATGCTCCTCATTTGTACACCTTTCTCTTATGTACACCATGATAAGCTTCTGAGTCGGTGTTCGTTCCCTTATAGATTATTATTTTAAGGGAAACCAAATACTTACAAGACATAGGTCATAAATTAATTGTGCAGGCACACAATGATTATTGGGAATCAAGCCGAAGGTCTCGCAAAAGATTCACGATCATTGTCAATATTTTTGAACAAAAAGTTAAAATATTCCGTTCAATTAAACAACAGCTATCACGTCAAATTTTTAATGGCGCCTTACGGGCAGATATTTTAACACGGAGCTCTACATAAAAGGGTTAGATAAATTCTTCTTTCAAAGTTCAGCATGGTAGCATGGTAATATGGGTACTTTTCTCTATTTAGCACCTTACGGTAACAAACATCGACTCTGGAAAAGGATTGAATGCACCACGATTACCTTTTTTAAAGAGCTGCGGTTCTATGAAACACTGTCATTAAACAACTTAGTGGAATGTATAGTTACAGTTTTTAGAATGGAATACTTTTTCCAAAAGTTGTAGTTGGAATTCAATAACGGAGCTAATTGTACAGCTTACTGTGGTTATAACAAAAAAAGCACCAACAAAACACATACATTTCTTTGATATTCCCAAATGAGTCACTTAATCGATCAAAAGCTCGATACATTTTTGTAAACAATTCGAACACGATTAGCTCTCGGAACTGAATCAGTTTTCCCATCTCCAGTATATTTACAATAGCATTTCAACTGCGATAATTTTAAAATACAACTTCTGTTAGCATAACAAGAGTAACCGCGCATTGGAATATCAACACTGCTAGCTGGCACATCGTTGAGGTTATTAGCTCATAAAGAAAGTGTCACACTGTAGACTTGACAAACAGCTGTTTTCCATCTATTGTACAGCGTAAAGCATATCTATGTTAATGTGGTATTTTAACACCCCCGCCTAAATCACGCAAACCTACAAATTTCGTGGCATTAAATAGGTTACTAGCAACACAAGGTTATGCAACCTCCGGATCATGGCTACCTTATAGACTACTGACAACTAAACGTCGTCGGAAATGATTTGCATTCATTATCGCCTGAAGCACCCCG